>NC_142804.1:61879067-61899748 GCF_049724085.1 Artemia sp. Qi Xiang Cuo | reverse complement strand
CGTCTACAATGCTTCATGTGATCCCGTAGTTTTATATCACTACGGAATTGTGACAGACATGACGGACAGTAGAAACGGGTCCCCTAATGCTTACCACCCCCCAGAACTCTACTGATGTCTGTGATCGGATTAAAATGGCCAATTGCATTCGGTTCACTAGGTGGTGTATATAACAACCAAACACAATTTCTGACCAAATCAACTAACGGACTTCATACGGGGTATACCTCTTCTTTCTTTTTTTGAGCGAAACCCATCTTCAAATTCTGTTTCGTACTGAACCACAGTAATGTCAATATTTAAATTGGCATTAGCCCTTTCAAAAATATCAATAGATTGTTGCGTTACTGGGTATTTTCCTTCTAAACATGAGAAATCGAGAATGGGGAAATTGGACCCGTCCGTCCCATGTACAGCCCAGTGATCTAAATTCGTCTTGGTAGCGTCATCTGCTAGAGGCTGAAATGATGATATGAGGAAAGCATACCTGAAACATTTTTGACCTGTTTCAAAACAGATCTGCTGGACACCACGACAACCTACTAGATCTGGATTATATTTAAAAACTATATCCCTTTCCCCACCCCCTCTTTAAATAAAATCTTTTTTAAATTTACAAATATTTACACTTAAATTTTCAATAAATAAAACCACAGACCCACTCCCATTTTCGTAATAGTTTTCAAGATGCGCTAAAATTTGACCTACCCACTCCGAAAAACACCCTTAAAATTTTCCAAATTTGGATAAATCATATGCATCTCGGAATGTACATAATGATAATAAACTTCGCTTTTGCCATCATTTAAACAAAACACCTTTAAAATAATGAAGACCTCAATTTAATCCCTACCCCGTCATAATTGAATTGGGTTCTCTAGTAGCGCACGAATTTTTTCTACCTAGTCATGCACAATCTCTACGGGGTCAAAAACAAAATTTCCCCCCATACGTGAATTAAAAGGATCCCCAAACGTCGCAGTGAAAACAACTATATTATTTAAAATTGTATTCGACAATTGAAAGTCGTGGAAAGTTGTATCCACCTCTTGCATATCACCCCCTCCAACAAGTTATTCAATAATATTTGGACTATGTTCCACTTCAGTTGTTTGAAGTGGAAGTAAGTTATCAGTGGGAGGAGGGCTCCCTGTGAAATCCTCTAAAATTTATATGGTGTTTGGACTTAGCACTGACAAGTCCGCCTCTGAACTAGGAACATTGCCTTGCTCAACTGTGCTAGGTTCTACATTGAAATAATTACTTAGAAAATTATTAGAAGGTATTTCATCAGAGTTAACAATACCATGCCAGTCATTATCGTTGATAGCTGATGTTTCATTGTCCTGAGTGTCGTGAAACTCCATTGCCCCTTCAATGAGTTCTTGACATGTTTCTTCTTCACCTGATGACGATGGTGAGTAAGGGACCAATGCTCCAACCTATAAATGAAAAATAGCTTATTTTCAAAGTGTTCCAATCATCCCTACTGTTAAAATTTGGATTATTATTATTTAAAGTCAGCGCTTAGTAGTAGCATTTGGTTAATTCAACTGAAAGCAGTCAATTTCCAACTTAAGATATTTACAATCTAAAACAACGCTTTACATAGAAGGCGGCAATTTGATTTTGTTCAAAAAATAGTTTATTTTCAAAGTTTTCAAATCAGCCATGTTTTTTTTCGCGGCGCTTTTCGGGCCCGCATCGCATCCTGCAGCGCTTCTCGGGCCTGTGGTGCATCCCCCGGCGCACCCCGCGGCACTTCCATGTGGTGCTTCTTGGACCCGCAGCGCTTCCCGCAGCGCTTCCCCCCCCCCCCCTTTACATAATGCCCGTCAAAAGTTGAAATATTCGCTTTGACTGCATAAGTCGTTATTTCTAGCTAATTCCATACAGATTCAGTGAACTCATGAGCTTAATTATTGTAACCTGTCAAGCGCGAGTGTTCTGATTTCCAAGACTGAACTTCAGACGAGGAAACACTACAATTAAATGTCGGGAACCGTTAACTTGGTTTCCCCTCGCTGAAATCTTGGCAAGATGTAAGGCTCATCAAAAATATTCAGTGCAAATTAGAACTCCGATATGTGCAATAGATAAATGGAATAAACGCTCTCTTAAAACTATGTGAAAAATATTATGTGATAGCGGCGAAGAGATAGGGCGAATGCATAGAAAATAGTAAAAATTAGAAAAAGAGCAGTTTGACAAGCAAAAAAAAATTGCATTTAGATATCTCTGAGGTAGGGCAGAGAAAATAATGGTTGGGGGGGAGGGGTTAATATTTTAATATCTCAGAGATACACTTTTACACAATGTTGAAAAATAGTGAAAAAGAAAGGACTAAAAAAATATTGGAAGAAATAGATACGTATTTCTATAAGATAGGTAGGAAAAATGCTCACATTTGCGAATCCTGGCTGCACTTGGTTGCCAGATGGTCCGGGTAGTGCGTGTTGGAGGGCGGAGGGACCGGTGACGTTAATTTCTTGTGCAGCTGGGCCAGCAATGTTACAGGGCTGTGCAGCCGGGACAGCTCCTGAGACCCTTGAAAAAGCATGATGAGAGACAACCTCATGATCTTGCGTAGGTGGGGCTTCGACATTGTAGCTAACCGCCCACTCTCTTTTTGGTTTTCTGAGAGGCTGCACTGGGTCAGGCAGTGTGGAGCTGGGCAGTTTCGGCCGACAAGCATATTGTATAACTGATGCTCTTACAGGGGCTGCCTCACCCTCTCTTGCTTTCTTAATAGGAGGTGGGGCACATTCTTCACTATTTGCGTTACCCCTAGCTCTCTTTACAGCTGGAGGGGCCGAAATACATTCTTCATAATTTACCTTAAAAAGAAGAGAAAAAAATTAGTATCAAAATAATTTCCCCCTTTTTTTTACAGAAGGAAAATTAGTACCCCCTTCTACAGAATTTATTGTCAGACATAATTTGTCTAGAAAAGCATTTATCTCAAAGAAGCCCCCTCCTCCACCCTTTTTAGCAAAGCAAAAAGTAAAAATTTCGCGAGAAATATATTAGGCTTAGAAATCAAACGTTTTTATTAGACAGTCAGTAGTCTATAGCCTTAGGATAGAAATCAATGTTTCTATTTTTACCATTTAGAAAAATATTAAATGCTCCAGTCTATACGCTTTAAATTAGATAAAAAAAGATCGTTAACCCAGCGGCCTATAGGCCTAAATTTTGCAAGCATAGGTTAAAATGCTATTCAATTTACACATAATATAAGCTTCATGCAACTCCTAAAGACTTTTCTTTATAGCCTTGCATATCAGCCTTGCAAAGTTTGTTTTCATTTTACAATGATGGCGATAGAATTGAGGCATTGCCCCCTCCCTCTCCCTTTTACATAATTTACTTACAACGAAGCTGTTAGAAGCGAGGCATTGCCCCCCCTCTCCCCTTTTACATAATGTCTAGATATATTGTTAGACCTTAATTTGAAAATAATCCGTTTCACTACTCCAAAATATAGCATTGCGTCTGCGCCTAATTATTGCAATTGCATCAAAGTGTTTTAATTTTGACGGTGAAACAGTTCCTTTGACTTTGGCCGCCGCGTTCGTAAACACAGAGGGAAAAGGGTGGCAGCCAATTTTAACCTCGCGCTGGAGCCTTGTGTCAAACCAGAGCGGTTAATAACAACAGTGACGAATGTCTCAGTTAGAGAAAAGATTACAATATGGAAAGGCTAAATTTTTCGAAAAGAAAATTATTTCTTTTTGCGAGAATTTTGTTTGTAGAACAATGGGGGGGGGGGTTAGGTTGTGAGGGTAAAAAGAACATATTTTATTTTTTTTATCGAGTATAAATATTGCATAGTGATGTTTGTATTAGAGTGGGAGGGGGGGAGGGAATTTACCTGAATATACTGGAGGGTGACCACGGAAAACAATTTTATTTTGAAAATAAAAAATGTACTCACATTGCTAATTGTGGCTGTCAATGCTTCTAAAGAGCCAAATTTATCCATTGTTGTATCAACTATGTCAAAATACTTTCTGATAATTTAATCACATTACATGCCCGTTATATACGAAATCTCAAGGGCGAATTGTTATGTAACCAAGCCCTCTGATTGGCTGAGAAGGAAACACGTGATCTAACGGTTTCCTATTTCTGGAAACTCCCATTTCTCGATTTGCATCGAGCAACAACAACAACAAATACAGTTTCCCGGATCATAACATTTGCCTGGAGCATACAACAACAAAAAATACTCTTTCCTGACATCATAACATTGCCTCGAGCTTACAACAACAACAAATACTCTTTCCTAGGTCATAACATTCTCCCCTAGCGGGCACTTGGCCAAAAACAACAAATACTCTTTCCTATTTCTGAACACCTTGACATTCGCTGAGAGCGTGCTTAAAACATCAACAACAACATCGACCTTGACATTTGCCACGAGCTTACAACAACAACAAATACTCTTTCCTGGATCATAACATTCTCCCCTAGCGCGCAATTGGCCAAAAACAACAAATACTGTTTCCTGGATCATAACATTCTCCCCTAGCGGGCACTTGGCCAAAAACACAACTGGAGACAGAGGTCATTGACCGATTACGCAATCATTCTCCCTAATAACTCTATGCCCATATTTGGTGTGGGGTTTGGAGTTTTAAAAAAAAGTGTCCGGATTGGGATTCGAAGGGGTATTGTCCTCGTGGGAGTAGTACCTCCCTCTCTACTTACGCTGAATCTGATGTTGTGATTTTCTTTAAATTTCTATAATTTTTAGGGGATCTTCCGCCTTTTTTCGAAAATCAGTCAAATTTTCTCAGGCGCGTAACTTTTGATGGGTAAAATTAAACTTGATGAAACTTATATATTTGAAATCAGAATTAAAATCTGATTCTTTTGATGTATCTATTGGTATCAAAATTCCGTTTTTTAGTGTTTTGGTTACCATTGAGCCGGGTCGCTCCTTACTTACAGTTCGTTACCACGAACTGTTTGATTGGAATGTACACATCGAGAATAAGAGTGCTTTGGACGGTACAGGAATTTACATATCGAAAATGAGGGCGTTTCAGACGGTATAGGAATGTACACATCGAAAATGAGGGTGCTTTGGACGGTATAGGAAAGTACACATCGGAAATGAGGGCGCTTTGGACGGTATAGGAATGTAAACATCGAAAATTAGGGTGCATTGGATGGTATAGGAATATACACATCGAAAATGAGGGCTCTTTGGATGGTATAGGAATGTACACATCGAAAATGAGGGCATTTTGGACGGTATTGGAACGTATACATCGAATATGAGGGCTCTTTTGACGGTATAGGAATATACACATCGAAAATAAGGGCGCTTTGGATGGTATAGGAATAAACACATCGAAAATGAGGGCTCTTTGGACGGTATAGGAATGTACACATTAAAAATGAGGGCATTTTAGATGGTATTGGAATGTATACATCGAAAATAAGGGCTCTTTGGACGGTATAGGAATGTAGACATCGAAAATGAGGGCGCTTTGGATGGTATAGGAATGTAAACATCGAAAATGAGGGTTCTTTGGACGGTATAGGAATGTAGACATCAAAACTGAGGACGTTTTGGATAGTATAGTAATGTACACATCGAAAATGAGGGCTCTTTGGACGGTATAGGAATGTACACCTCGAAAATAAGGGCGTTTTGGACGGTATATGAATGTACACACTGAAAATGAGCGCATTTTAGATGGTCTTGGGATGTACCCATCGAAAAGAGGGCTCTATGGACGGTATAGGAATTCACACATCGAAAATGAGGGAGCTTTGGACGGCATAGAAATGTAGATATCGAAAATGAGGGCATTTTGGACGGTATTGGAATGTACACATCGAAAATGAGGGCATTTTGGACGGTATTGGAATGTAAACATCGAAAAGAGGGCTCTTTGGACGGTATAGGAATGTACACATCGAAAATGAGGGTGCTTTGGACGGTATAGGAATGTACGCGTATAAAATGTGGTTCGTTTGAACCACTGTATATAAATTTATACAGTATAATCAAACTCAGTAATTTTTGACTACGATATTATCGGCGGGTCCTCCTATTTAATCTGCCATCAGCGGTCCAGTATGTATATATTACCCTGGAACACGTCTTTTGGCAGAAACTTTCTCAAAATGCCTTTGAAACCAACTCGAGACTTTGAAACCGACTTGTAAGTTCTGTAAGCATCTAATAATAAGATGGCACAACTAATTACCGATTTATATATATATATATATATATATATATATATATATATATATATATATATATATATATATATATATATATATATATATATATATATATATATATATATATATATATATATATATATATATAGCTCGTATATATATATATATATAAATATATATATATATATTGGAATAAATTAATCTAAAACTAGATTCTTTAAAAGTTAGTGTTACAAAGGTGAAGCCAAGTTTCGCGTTCAAGAGAAATCTATCTTGTCTACCCGTGAAAAATCTAATGTCGCTTATGTTTCTACTTGTCTACATTTTCTCCAGAGCACTTGCACCTTGGTCCGGCTTTGTCTAATGGTTGAGATAAGGAATGGCAGTATTGTCTAAATTTATATACTATGGTTTGAACAGTATAGAACATTATGTTTACCATTATTTAAACTTCATGCTCAAACACCAAACTGTGTAAAAAATTTTGTTCTACCATACTTTTTAGGGCTATAACAAAAGAAATTTAGAAATCTCTAGGACGAGGGATGACAGATTGCCAAATATTGTTCATCCTGGCTTTCAGTATCGGGCAAAAAGAAAAGGAGGTCTTGCTCGAATTGGGTGAGAAGGGGTCCTAAGGAAAGATTTAAGAGACATAGGAACTTGATGGGAAGAGGGAAGAGTTGACAGCTTGGGGTGGGGGAGAGGCCTGCTCAGCTGTGTTAGTTTCCAGTGGCTTGGTGTTATAGTGAGTCGTTAATAGTTTTTATAATCCTATGATTGCTGAATGAATATTGTTTAATAAGCTTGGCATCACTGTCTTCTTGCAAATAGTAGTACTATTACAATTATCTTTAAGGCATGCTTAATAACCTATTCTTTTGTTAAACATTGCAGTATTGGTCAGTTTTACATACTTTTTGTCTGTGACTCAGATTCATCTACTTTTGTCACTAATTTCAGCTAAAAAACGTTCCAGATATCCTATAAGGTACTTTTTAGAATAGACGGATCTATTAATTTCAGGGTTCTCTTAACAGTTGTATCGGATATCTTGAACAAAAATTCATGTTACCCAAGAGCTTATTTTGGAGGGTAAAAAAATGTCTTTAAAATGGCTAGTACTACCTCCGAGTATACCAGGATTACTTATCTGACAAGCTCGATTACTTATCCTTACTGTTTCACGAGATTTAAATGCCGTCAGATGATAGGAAGCTACTATTTAAAACAGTCTGGATTAATAGCCGTTCAAGTTTCATTTGCTAACCCCAGAAAACGAAAGATAAGTGACGCAATACGTAGACAAAAATTCAAATCTGGTCAAAAACGAAATAAATGCAGGAAAATATATGCAATCAACAAGAATGGGCAGGATCAATGAGATTTGGCACACCTTAAGGGATTTGTAAATAAGTTAGGTTAACAGTGAAGTGCGCGCAATTAATGTTGTTATGCTTTCATTGGTCCATATGGACGTCGTCACTAAAGTTAATAGACCGTTTTCCTCACTTGACTTAGTCGAAGAAAAGCTGATAACTTTATTTAACTTTTCAAAAAGTTACGGACAGTTTAGCTAACAAAAGAAGATTTTTGAAAAATATCAAAAGGGCTATTAGAAACTAACTGATAAATAGAGTATTGAAGCTGTATAATTACTCATTTATGAAATAAACTGAGTTATATTTAATATAATTATATTGTCTACATATATAATAGTGTTCACTAGTTCAAACCTTCTGCTTGGTAAAAGAGCAATGGTTACAATAAAAACAAAACTAAAGGACCGGACACACGTAACTGTTTTCAGTACCAATTTCACCAGCTAAGTGGGCAATTGTTAGTGGTGCAAAAACAGTGCCATTTATTCACGATTTTCAAAACTAAACATCATGAACACTAATATTCAACTGCACTTTATCAATAGTTGCATGATTGATCTCAACTTTGTTGTTTTGATTTCCCTGCTGAACAGATATGTTTGCGTCACAACTGAATGAGGCATAAAAGTCGACTCTATGCTTCATTCTCTAAAGAAGCAGCATGGAAAAATTCATGCATATGACTTTTTTTATTTTCCTTATATATTGTAAAACTTAATGTAGGAATTTACAAAATATATTTTAAACAAAAGTATATATAGGCTTTCCGATATAGGTATATATTTTGCCCCCTATCCCTTCGAAATGTAGAAAGAGGGGTCTCTGAAGCTTCCACGTGAGATAAATCTCATTATTTTAATTTTGAGCATTTTGATTTTCCCACCAAAACAGACCCCTCTCCCCCTGCCCTCTGAAATGGGGAAACAGGGCTCTATAAGCATTCTGCTTGAGGTAGATCTAAATTATTTTTGATTTTGTCAGTGATGTCATAACGCAGTCATTTGAAGGTTTTGATCCAATTTGCCTTGCATTCCCACGTTTTTATTATTTTTTCAATGATACTTTTCCTCACATTTTTGTTGTAAGATATTGTGAAAAAATTAGCTTGATGAGAAAAATTTGAGAAAAATAAAAAAAAATTATGAAAATATGTGAGAAGAGTATGAAAATTTGGCGAGGTTTGACCCAATTTACCCCTTCATATTCAAAAGTCAAACAAACGCAAGTTTTTTCGGCCCTGATTTCAGCAGCTCAGAGAGCAAACGATAGCAGTATAAAAAGAATCCCCTTGGCACAAGATATTCAAAACCAAAGGGCCGTTTTTTTGCTCAAAGATCTTACATCTGAGATCTCACATATTTCTGCAAAGATTTCCGTTCTTTTGTTCATCTTTGTCCTAAGATCTTAGTGCTCAATGATGTTAAAAAAAATTGTGAAGAACTCCATTTTTCTGCCACATAGAACAATGATGAGAGAACTTTGATGATATACTCATCATCATCATTGTTTTTAGACCGCCAATGAAAGCAGAATGATGAAAGATGTTTGCAAAAGAACGGCACAAGAAGTAAAGATCTTAGTCGTAAGATTACACTTTTAAGTGTTCTTTGTCAAAAGATGTAAGTTCTTAGCATAGTGATGAGTAAAAGAACGGGCTTTAGATATCATGGACACTAAGTGGACACCATATGAAAACCTCCATGATGAGGAGCTTAGGGTCTTTTCTCAGAATCTCTGGCTGACTATATTTCACGTTTAATATCTTTCATTTCGTTTTCTTCTTCTTTTTTGATTATAAAGAAGAAACTCAGTGCTGTTTTTGTAAATTGGCCATAAATCTCGAAAATTGTTCAACGTACAGTCGATGCCATTTTCTTCGCGATTCAGTACCGATTTGTAAATCGATGCCGATATGAGTTACGTGTGTCCAGCCCTGATGAGCATTCTAACTTAAAACTTTATAATACTCTTACTAGAAAGCTAGGAAAGTTTGCGTTATTTTTTTTGCAGTTCATACATTTCATATTGCTTTACGTTCATATTGCCTTACGAATAAAGTGAACATACAACTCGATGCCTTTTTTTATGCTCTTTACACATAATAATAATTTTTGTCGTAAATGAATTTTATCCCTATCCCTATATATAACAATTCAGGATATATATTTTCACATTGGGGAGGGGGGTAGAGTTTAAACTTACCCCTCCCCCCCATTAGCATCAGAAATAAGCTTTACCCCCCGTCCCCCCCACCCCATCCCTAATGTGCAAATACATACCCTGAATTGGTATGTATAGGAGAGGGAGGTAAAAGTCATTTGGGACAGAAATGATATTTATATTTGAAAAGAGCATAAAAAAAGCATCGAGTGGTATGTTTACTTTATTTGTAAGTCAATAATATGAACTGCGAAAAATTCACCAAGTTTACTCCCCAGAATAGTAGCATGGTATATATGCGGACTTGTAATATTTGATTTTAGTCACTTGGGTCATGCCAGATATTTAATGATTAAACCCACATTGCAGAGGAGAACTGTCTTAATCTTTAAATAAATGTTGTTTTTTTTTTGGAAAAAATGCTGAACAAAACAAGGACTGATGACTAAAATTTCAGGGAATCTGGTATAGACCTTATTCGTTTTTCCCCCTGAATTGCAACACTGCGCGAAAATCGGCCATATTGTTTGAAGGTTTGCTGTGCAAACATGGAACTTATCATGGAATTTCCTGAAATTCAGAAGGCACTGGTGATTTAATTTTGTTGATAATCTTGTTAATAGCAAGGCTGCACATCACCTGCATTCTGGATTGATTTTTCCTGAGCTTGGGTAGTAGGTTTAGCATGTACTAGGCTAAATCTTTGCCCAGCCAATCATTGACTCCAACTTGAAAATTACAAAATTTAGGTGAAGAACAAGTCAAAGAAGTAAAAAACACTGATAAATAAAGATTTAACATAGACTATAAAATAATCCCAATATGTGTAGGAACTGAGAACTTAATTTTGCTTCTTTTTTTTTGAACAATTTGATCAATGGAAATTAACATTGTGACTCAGTACAAAAAATACTTAGGCTAGATTCTGCAACAAAGGTAATGATAATTGGATGGCTGTGGGGTCAATGTCCTTTTAAGTAGTCCTCTATGTCTAGACAGTTTAATATTTTGTGCTCCAACTGTACAAGCATAGTGTTTTAATATTTTGTTAAATTTTTCCATTTTTGGACTATTGAGATAGCTAAGTAATAGAAGTATATCTCCATTTAGAATTTCAAGCTGATTCCAAATATAATAATCATTAACTAATAGTTTGCCGCAAAGGATCAATTTTATAAATTTAGTTCAAGGATATTGTCAGTTTGTTTTCTTGCTTATTTGCCAGCAGATAAAATAATTGGATGGTCTGAAATGGTATTTTCTGGTGCAAAGTGCTGGAAAATTTTCAAAATTCCTATTAAAATGTGTATTTTTTTCATTTGCATCTCAGATTTCTTGTTGCCTCCAATCACCCTCCATATTTTATGGAGGGTGATTGGTGAGTTAATTTTGTTGATAATCTTGTTAATAGCAAGGCTGTACACCACCTGCATTCTGGATTGATTTTTCCTGAGCTTGGGTAGTAGGTTTAGCCTGTACTAGGCTATATCTTTGCCCAGACAATCATGGACTCCAACTTGAAAATTACAAACATTTATTTTGGTGCCAAAAAAGGCAAAAAAGTTAACAAAAGTGACACAGAAAGATCCGCCCTAGTCTACAATAATTTTAACATGTTTATGACCTAAGAACCTGGGTTGACTTTCCAGTTTTTAAGGAAAATTTGACCCTTAGAAATTAACATTGATGGTTTTGATGATGATTTGATGGTTTTGGGGTCTGTGCCCTTCTAGAAATTCCTCTCTGTCCAGCCAGGTTAATATTTTGTGTTCCAACTACACAGGCATCATGTGGTAACATTTTGGTAAATTTTTCCATTCATGGAATATTGAGATAGCTAAGAAATAGACCTACATCTCCATTTAGAATTTAATGCTGAATCGAAATATAATAATCATTAACTAATAGTTTGCCGCAAAGGATCAAATTTTATAAATTTAGTTCAAGGATATTGTCAGTTTGTTTCCTTGCTTATTTGCCAGCAGATAAAATAATTGGATGGTCTGAAATGGTATTTTCTGGTGCAAAGTGCTGGAAAATTTTCAAACTTCCTACTAAAATGTGTTTTCTTTTTCATTTGCATCTCAGATTTCTTTGTAGGAAAGCAAATAATTTTAAAATAAATATTATGCCCCCTCCTTGGTGCTGCCCCTGACTATGGCCCTGGGCCTTTCTCGTAAAAATAACGAGAGTTAGAATATATGAATACAAAAAAAATGATTTACTTATAGAAGATAAGCTATTTAGAATTGATTTTTAAACTTAATTCCAATTAATTATTAAATTAATCAAGTTCATTTTATTTAATTAATTAAATATGAACTTAAATTTTATTAATCGATTACAAGAATCGATTTTTGTTCCATGAACATATTGGATCTAAGGAAAAGTACACGTGAGTTTTGCAGAGTAAGCACATATTAATGAAAATTTCAGTTATGTTTGTGTTGGGACTGAGACTTTATGAGTTGACCTAGCTGAGACGGGTGCCAGTTGAGATTTTGAGGAGCTCAGGATCCCCTTCCCTCAGTTTCTGTCCCTAGAACAGACTCAAAATATGTTTTTTGGAAGCATTTATTAACTTTGGAGGGTTCCAGGGGAAACCGTTAGCGCCCCCACCTCTCAGTGCCGAGGGCAGCTGCCCCCTTTGCCCCCCTAGTTCTGGCCCTGGTTTTGGTCAGCTATCAGGGAGATTTAAGTCCATTCCCAGTAATTCAGCACATGGTAATAGTCCTCTTCCTCTCCTGAAAATGGACCTTGATCCTAATCTGTTTTTCTCCTGCATTTCCTTCAGCAGCAGGATAGCTTCATTTTTTATAACTTGTCCTCAGGCTACACCAAACACAAGAGTATAAATTTGTATTTTTAGCACTCTGGCCTCCAGTGCCTGATCTCAGATCTCCAAAAAAAAGTTTGCTGTATGTCTGTCACAAAAAAGTATCTCAGAGTTCCTAAAAACATAATTTAAAGTAGTGGCATGTTTAGGGGGGACCAGGGGCCTGGCCCCCCTGAAATTTCCCAATATTGTAAATACAATTTCAATCCTTTTTAATTTTTTTTATTAGTCTGGAGCGGGGGCTCCCCCCCCCCTCAACCACTGGGTTAAAGCCTACCCTCGGCGGTTTAAGATGACACACCCCTCCGCCATGGGTGAATTCATTTAATAAAACAACAAAATACACAAAAATCCAAAGTTTAACTGGTTAGGCCTAGGCCTATGTCTATTTGAAGAACAAATCAGTACAAAATTTGTCAACTCTAATTTTCTCATATTTTTTAGGGCCAGTGGTGCAGAAATCTTGATATTGTCCCACTTATCTCAGACAATTTTATTGAAGATTATTACAAAGCTTCAAATTCAGCCAGCCAGCAACTCAAGAGAAGCTACAGCTTTTTGGTGGAGCAATATATTGACCTGGAAACCATGCATATTTTAGAAGTGGAAGGACTTTTTGGAAATAAAGGGTTAGTGATAAAAGGGAGTTGCTATCGCAGTTTTAAAAAGAGGGACAGGCCACATTCAATCAAAGTCTATCTTTCATGTGACACTCAGATTATCAACAGTGCTTGTTCATGCGTCGCTGGAAGTGTTGTTTGCAATCACCTGGTGTCGCTCTTGAAAATTATCAGTTTGATGCAAAGTCTGTAGTACAAATAAATCCCTGCCTCCCTGAGCCGCATCAAGATGCCTCAACAGTGGAATTACATGAGAAAGTGGGATCTTGAGCCACCAAAGGTGATGGACATTGACATTCGCCCAGTTCGGGAAGGAGGACTGTCAACTCCAAAAACAGTGCAGCTGTATGACCCGCGGGTCAGTAAAGATGATTGTCTCAGTCTGAGATTGCGAGTTGTGCAACTTAGGTAGTCCCTTCACCCAGCTGTATATGCATGTTCATGTAGTAAAGATGTTCTGTTAAATACTCTGTGTTTTTTTTCTTTAATTTTTGTTTTTAAATGTAAATCTGATTCACTACAAAAATTATATCTTAATCTGAGAAACAAAATATGCTGTTCAAAAATTATATTTTAAAATGGAAGATGTATATGGACTTAGGATCCTGAGATGGCTCTCATGTGAATATTTCGATGATGAGAAAACCATTTTTCTTTGCATTTCTCTGCTCTTCCTTTAGGCAGCTTTCTGGGCTTTGAACTGGGGAATGCAGTAGTTGAACTGTTCCATGCGTGAAGCATGCTGTGAGTTGCTGTTTTGACTTGCATCTCAGAAGTTTTGCTTCAGGACTACCAGGACACATGCCAAGGAATAAGACAACAGATAACAAGTTTCAATAAAGAACAAGGGGTTGTCATACAAGTTTATCTATGGTTTTACATGGCTTTCAGGGGTGCAGCGGACTGAAGCGTAGAGTAGGGGGGGGGATAGGGGTGATCACCCTCCTTCTGAAATCTGGTAAAGTTTGTCATAAATGCCATAAAATTGGAAATTTTCACAGTCCAAAGGGGGCATCAGCGTTCTTGTAATGCCTTAAATTGCTTATTCCAGACTGTTCGAACACCCTGGAACTTATCATCAGTTGCGTAACTAAGGATGGGTTGGTGCATTGCACCAGAGGAATTTTTCTTTTATTGGTTTTGTAATAGAGACTTGAAAATGCATTTTCAACAGAAAAACTAAGCTATTTGGCACTGACAGTACAATTCATTAGCAATCTACACCATCCAATGGTCATCAAAAGAGTATAGTTGGCACAGAAGATTAGGTCCTGTAGGCGGGAGGCATTAAGGAGCAACATATTAATTAATTTTTCATAAAAAAAAAATGCAGGCTTTAGTGTTAAATCCAAACAGGTAGTTATTCATGCCAGAAAATAATTTTAGATACTTGACTAGAAACAAAACTAAGTTTTATCAGAAAAAAAAAATAGAAAATGACATTTATTACGAAACATGTTCTTAAAAATTAGACTAGTTGAACAACAATAGTTTCAATATAATTTAATACTCTAAGAGATGTTTAAAATTATTAAATATATTTAACAGTACACGTGTTAGTTATGCATGGTTCTAAAATTTCCGCTGCTTTGCGGCAGAAAGCACTGCTTTCAAACCATCTTCTTTCCCAAAATAGATATATTTACCACTTCAAACCTCAAAATTTTCTGCACAGATTTGACTTAGTCCGCACATTTTCGTCGCCCCTTCCTAAGGTCCAAAGGAATTAGGATGACCATGCCTATAATTAAAATTGCTCGAGACAAGGAAGTCCTTTTTACTTCTCCCCCCCCTCCTTTCATTGTAAATCCTGGATCCGTCACTCCAATTAATGCCATTTTTTGCTTTCTTGACTACTAAATTATGTAGACTGACACCCCCCCAAACGAAATCCTGGCTATGCTGCTGGCTCTCTCATTTCCAGATTAATGCAAGCACTTTAAGTTTGAAGTCCAAGCCATGCTAAAACTTGTATTTTTGTGTTAAGTAGACCTTTAAAAAAGGATTTTCTTGCAGATCTTTTGAAAGACGGCATCAAAAGAGGAGAATATTCCCAGGCCAAGCTTGTTCAGAATAGATTATTAGAATGCCCAGTGCTGTCAACATTGACCAACCATTTACAAATAGATGATCCTACTTGTAGTATTATAACCAATCTCAGTGTTGTAACCAGTGCATTGTTCAAGGCTGTTGAGTTTCCTGATTTTCCTGTGTATGAGCGTACAGGAAGTTACATGTTGACAAATACTGATCCAAAGCAGCAGAAAGTGATAGACTCCTTAAGAGTGTCAGCATCAGAAGCCAAAGATATTGAAAAAAATTCTTGCACAGGTTGATAATAAAATATTGTTTCGTGTAAGTAAGTTTCAATTTACTTCCATCAACTTTAGTTTGGTGGTGAAAAGGGTCACTCCTTGGAGCAAAAAATCAGTTTCTTCAAACTTTGAAGATCGAAATTTGGATAGAAACCCAGCTGTAAAATGGGGCAGGACGCATGAAGCAACTGCTGTTCGAATTTACAAAAAAACTATGAAAAAAAGAGGAAGGGACGTTGTGGTTATTAACTGTGGGACTTTGATACCAGCTTAGTACTGGCTTGCCACGTCTCCTGATAGACGTGAGTTTGACACATGCAAAAGAGACCCACATGGCACTATTGAAGTCAAGTGCCCATATAGTCTTCGAGACAAAACTGAGGAACAGTTTTTAGCTGAATGCCCATACCTCACATGCTTGAGAAAAGACCACCACTATTATGACCAGATCCAAGGGCAACTTGGCATTACTGGACTGTCATGGTGTGACTTTGTATTATGAACAAAAATGTTATAATAATACAAAGGATACCTTTTGATAATATTTTTTGGGAAAATGAAGTCAAAAGTCTGACTGATTTCTATTTCTAACATTATCTGGAATACTTGTCTGAGCTTCTGTAATTTGAGGTTTTTTGATTAATGTGATAAACTTTTTCGACGTATCCAGAAACCACAAAAGAGAACCCCTCACAGGCACCAGTTACTGCAAAAAAATTCTTTGCAAACACGTTTGAGTTGAGTTTCGCGACGCTGATTGGTTGATGCTCAAGTTTCAGTAACGATCCATGTTGCAGAAGAAACACTTCGGAAATGTTAAAGTAATGTATTTTGATTTCCTTTGATTTTTGTGATTCAGAGTTCCGTTGATTTATGTGATTATGAGTTCCTGCTAATATAATAATTCTTTTTTTTAACCTATATATATATATAAAAAAAACCTAACTAAAAACTGTCTTTCATAAAAAATTAGGCCACTAGTCAAATCAGTTTTCTTTAATTTGGCTGGGTCCTTTATTTTCAATACAAATGTATAAATTATTCTTGTTATTTCCTTTAATGTTGTTTTATTTGGTAGAGAAACTGTTGCAGAATACCATATTATAGTGCATACAGCAATAATTACATACGGAGCCTTCTGCTGTATAGTTAGACTTCAGTTGTTTCCATAAGAAATTGCGTTTTTTACAATGCTTCTAATTTCATTCCAATTTAATTTTTGCATTTTCTTCCAACTGTTGTTGAAAACTGTTCCAAGTACTTTGGTTTCTTCTTTGGTTGGTACACCATGCACGAAATCTCTATCCTCATCTCTGAGGCTTGAACTCTCAGATTTTGCTTTATTTATTTCTACCTTGAAAATCAAGGAGGCACACTTGTGCCTTTAAAGAGACGACCCACCCCAATGTTAAGCGAGGTCCAGTCCTAGCGGTCGCAGAGAGACAGCAGTGATCGCATTTTGTATGTCAAGCTCCATCTAAGAAACGTGAAAAATTTCACCCCCTCCGGACGTTATCTTAATGGTTAAAAATGGGCTAGAAATTTTGAGCCTCCGACCACAGCCCCCCTTTAACGTTGTCCGATTAGGCTGAAACTTAAAGGTTAAGCTGTCCTGGGGCCCGGGAGCTTATCCTCGAAATTTCAGCTCAATCCGATCACTCCTTCCCTTTTTTCCAAAACACAAATATAGCCACTTAAAGTTCATTTCTCTTTTTTTTTTATCAGCCACGCCTACAGGCCCCAGCTGGCACCGGATCCGGGTGAATGAGGACTCATTTAAAGTGGAATTTGACCTGGTAGGACCTTTTGATATTTTCAGACCGAAAAAATTATCCCCCGAATTATATTTACGAAAAACCTCGTTTTCCTATAAGAGCACATGTTAATTTTTCCCACCACAACCCCCCTTTAACGTTGTCCGATCGGGTTGAAATTTAGAGAATAAGCTTTGCTGGGGCCTGGGAGCTTATCCTCAAAATTTCAGCTCAATCCAATCCTTCCTTCCCTATTTTTCAAAAACCAAATATCAAGTTTTGTGGGGATTTGCTTGCGGCAAAAATAGAGTCGAGAGACTACACCCATCGCCCGCGGGTCTCAGTCGTACACGGGTTGTTTGTTCTGTCTGTCAGGCGGAAGATCCGTTTTCGATTCTCTGTCAGAGAAATTTTTTATATACTGAAATTAAATTTTTAAAATTAAACTAGGTTTCATTTTTAAATACAATCTATTAATTCATTCGGCTCAACAGGCGTCTCCAGAAGAATATCAAAGTCGGCCTTCAGGTTACAGGTAAGTCTCCACTGCTTTGATAACATGCCGTATACCCACATGCTTGAAGAAAAGTTGAAAAAAGAAAATCTTACTGTGCATTTGATTTGAGTATTCAGGAATTAAAAGCCTTAACACAAGAATCTTCAAAAACGGAGGGGTTGGGTGGCGGGGGGCCCCCCTCTGTAACACCAGACAATAACAGCTAACAGATAGTCAAGCAATAATAAGTAATAAACTGTACAAAACGTGCAGAAATTATTTGAAAAAAACTACGTTTTCTAAAAATTTAAAGAGGCTGAGTCACACGTTCGAACCTGAACACGTGCTGGGTTTAGGAAGTGCTGGGGAGGGGCGCCCACCCCCCAAACCCTCGTTTCTGTATTTGAACTGGGCTGTACTCTCGTCAACGCCTCGCTCGTTTCGCTCAAGTTTTTATTTTTTAAAAAATTGTAGTTTGTAAGTAAAAATTTTTCAACCAGTGCGAGGCGTTGAGGGGGGCACAGCCCCGGTCATATAAGGAAGCGGGGGTGTGGGGGGCGACAGCCCCCCAACTGCACCTCCTAATCCCTGTACGTTTTAAGGTTCGAACTTGTGACTCGGCCTCTTTAACTCTTTAGAAAACGTAGTTTTTTTCAAATAATTTTACAATAAGATTCGGTTGTATTATTTGCTTTTACAAAATCTTCTGTTTCTGTAAATACTGTTAGATAATAAAAAAAAAGTTTGAACTTTTATTTGTTTATCCTCTATTTCAATTCCTTTTATTTACCCTTCAATATACTTAAGCATGGGATCGGCATATGCTTCAAATAAAAGTAGACTCAAAGGAAAAAAATAACTATTCTTCACTTGGTATCTCTTATTCACCTGAAGAGCTGATGATGGGTTTCATAAAGACTGTCATTATGGCACAAACAGTCCACATCTGATTCAGAACTGGGACAAGGTTAACTGGGATTGTTTCTCTTAAGATCCCATAGCACTTAATTCGCATTATGAGTCTCTCAACATGTATTCTGAGGCGGGCAATCTTCTGTGTTTCAATCACATCGGAAGCTGCAAATTGCCCATCATTTTGAAGAAATGGGGGACTATTTAGGCTTACACAAGAAGGCAAGTCAGTCTGTATGCGGAAACCCGTATCAGCCATTATACTATCACCATCATCATATGGCATCTTCAGGATTCCACATCTTTTGGCAAGTTCTACATCAGAGATGGACCCGTCATACAACTCAGATACAAATGTCACAATGCCATTTGAGGCAATGCCAATGAGATCTTTTTAGTCTGCCGACTTTTGTATGACGATTAAGAAAGAGTTTTATTTAGGAATGACAAAGGAACTTGACACTGAATTTCAGTTGCATCGATCACAACACAATTTGTGGGATATTCAGCTTTAAAGTCATCTGGCATATTTCTGTCGACATATTGTCTTGACGGCCAGAGAACAAGTCTTCTCAACTGTATATATAAGAAATTGATCCAGCTCACAAGGATTTTGCTAATGGTCCCCTGACTAATTGAAAAACGGAATGCCAGGTCTTGTTCGTATAATCCCACTTTTAGCCTGCAAAGGACAAGAAGCAACTGATCACGTCCAGAGAGCTTTCTGTTGCGTCTCTTAGCTGAACCTTTGGGATCTCTCACATGAGCTTCTGTGAGTCACATTTTCACCATTTTCACCACAGTTGTTTAATTCAAAAAAATACTCATAGTCAGATGAACAGGTGAACACAGTAGATACCTGCAGTAGTGTGTTCTCCATTTTAACGTTAGAAGAAGTAAATGTAAAATCTTTAAAAGCATGATCAAAGGCAACGAATTTGCTTGTTATGTCCATATTAATGTAATGCAGTTTTTCAATCTCTTTCTTTTTATCTTGCAGTGAAATTTGCATATACCTCGCCTTTGCTTCTAGTTTTCTAACTCTTGATAATAAACTGACAGTCACATTATCACTGGTACTGCTAACATTCCCTGAGCTAGTTATTTCACCAATTTCACAAGGTTCCTCGCCTTCACCACTTCCAAAAAGTTCCTCGCTTGTTATAGTGTGCAGTAGCCCACTTGCAGACACATCTTCAACTTGAGTAATCTCAGCACTGAGTTTTTTCCTGTCTTTGTGATGTTTCTCACTAACTTGTCTTTCTTTAGGAGCTTTTCGCCTGAACAATGATTCATTTGTCCAAGGAAAAATACTTGGGATAGATCCTGGTTTGAGTTCTTTTCTTCCGGATGCAAAACCAGCATAGAAGTCCTCAGTGTTGAAATGTCTAGAACATAATCTAGTGTAGGCATCTGAGATTTGGAACAAGGGACCTTCATCTCTTCAAATCTTCACAAGCCACTCCTTTCTCAGATCCTTATTTCTTGGAAGCTTGTGAAAGGAAACCTGAAATATAAGTCCACTATTAGAATGATAGTTGTAACAAGGGCTGATGAGCGGTCAGATTTTCGACAATCCTCAGGGCTTATCACTTCCCAAAATCTCTCAAGTAGCCTTTGTATCCCTAATCAGTTAATTAAAAATAGAACTGCAAGCTTGAATCCTCTTTAGGGGGAGGACAACTAATTTTTGACCTGGAACATATTCCGCATTGAAGGGTAGGAAGTGATAGCCCCTAAGGATTGTGAAAACTCTAATCATTGACTCTTGATTGTAGTAGTGTTCTTGCTCTGCTCACCGACCATGCAAGTCCAGTGGCAACCAAAAGGGTGAAGGGTAAAAATTATGGAGACCTCTGTGATTTTCAGAAGAATAATTTGTTTCATTACGTTGACAGGGCAGTTTGATGACAGGGATTTGAAGGGGACTGTCTGGTGAGTCTCCACGGGTCAAATTTTTAGGGATTTCAAGCTACTGTAAATAGGTGAATGCAGTGGCGTA
>NC_142804.1:61784008-61878567 GCF_049724085.1 Artemia sp. Qi Xiang Cuo | reverse complement strand
CCATCATTTCCCCAAACACAAGCACATTGTCTAGCGTGTCTAGCTAAGCACCGAATTTTATTTGCGAATGGTCGTTGCCTAGACACTGAAGTCTGGCTAGACACGTGTCTAAACATGGGATTCTAGCTAGACACGCATGTGAACGCTGCTTAAGGAATTAAGACAAAAATCGAACTTTAGCGCAAAGAGTGGTGCATCAAACAGTTCGTGGTAATGAACTGTAAGTAAGGAGCGACCCGGCTCAATGGTAACCGAAACTCTAGAAAACGGGTTTTTGATACCAGTAGATACATCAAAAGAATCAGATTTAAATGGTGATTTTAAGTATATAATTTTCATCAAGTTTAGTGCTACACATCACAAGTTATGCACCTGAAAAAATTTGTCTAATTTTCAAAAAAAGGAGGAAAGATCCCCTAAAAGTTATACAACCTTAATGAAAATCACACCATCATATTCAGCGTATCAGAGAACCCTACTGTAGAAGTTTCAAGCTCTTATATGTAAAAATGAGTATTTTTCTCTTTTTTGCCAGAAGAAAGATCACGGATGCGTGTTTATTTGTTTGTTCGTTTGTTTTTTTTTTTTTTCCCCAGGGTTGATCGTATCGACCCAGTGGTCCTAGAATATCGTGGGAGGGCTCATTGGAACGGAAATTAAAAGTTCTAGTGCCCTTTTTGAGTGACCAAAAAAATGGAGGGCAATTAGGCCCCCTCCCACGCTTATTTTTTTCCCAAAGTCACCCGATCAAAATTTTGAGATAGCCATTTTGTTCAACATGGTCGAAAATATTATAAATATGTCTTTTAGAATGACTTATTCCCCCGAAGTCCCCAGGGGGAGGGCTAAAAGTTATGAACTTTACCCTATGTTAACATATAGTATTGGTTATTGGGAAATATACAGAAGTTTTCAGGAGATTTTTTTCTGGGAGTGGGAGGAAAGGTTGGGTCGGGGGTTATGTTGGAGGATCTGTCCATGAAGGAAGTTTTCATGGGGGAAGGGAAATTGCCATGAAGGGGGCGCCGGACTTGCCAGCATTATTTAGTGGTTATTGGGAAGTATACAGACATTTTCAGGAAGGATTTTTTCTAGAGGGGGGGCTAGAGGAGGGGGTTACTCTTGAGAATCTTTCCGTGGAGGATGTTTCTTTGGGGTAAGGGACATTTCTATGAAGGGGGCACCGGATTTCCAAGCATTATTTAAAAAACAATCAGAAATTAAATAAAAAAAAACAAGTTTTTTCCAACTGAAAGTAAGAAGGAACACTAAAACGAACAGAAATTAAACGAACTTAAAACGAACAGAAATTATAACGTATGTGAGGGGGTTCTCCCCCAAGTCAATACCTTGCTCTTTACGCTACAGTTTTTTTTAGTGCTTTCAAAAGAGCTATCTATTCTAATTAAACGGCCTTTGTGATTCAGGGGTTTGTGAATCAAAATTTTTTTTTAACTTTTAACGTAAAGAGCGTGGTATTGACTAAGGGGAGAGCCCCCTCATATACGTAATAACACATACGTAATAAAAAAAAACAATAAAAAAACAAGCGATACGGCTCAATAGTAATCGAAACTTTTAAAAAAGGAATGTTGATGTCAATAAATGTATCAAAAGAATGTGTTTATAATGCTGATTCTAAATATATAAATTTTATTATGTTTAGTATTACTCATCAAAAGCTACGAGCCTGAGAAAATTTACCCGATTTTTTAAAGAGGGGGGAAACATCCCTTACAAGTAGAGATGCCATAATATCTCCGACGAGCACACCATATATGGGCATAGCCTCCCTAGGGAGAATGATTGCGTAATCGGTCAATGACCTCTTTCTTCAGGTGTGTTTTTGGCACGCCCTTAGCGAATGTCAATGTTGTTATTGTTTTGAACAGAGTCATTAGAGAGAACACGTGGTTAATGGGGTCAATGTTGTTGTTGTAAGTGCACGCTCGAGGCAGATGTTATGATCCGGAAATAGTATACATAGAGTCATTAGTGAGAATGGGGTCAATGACCTCTTTCTCCAGGTGTGATTTTGGCACGCCCTCAGCGAATGTTGTTGTTGTTGTTTTGAACAGAGTCATAAGGGGAACACGTGGTTAATGGGGTCAATGTTATTGTCGTTCGAAGCAAAGTTAATGACACTTCCTTCCTGTTCAAGCCAAATGTTATGATCTGGAAATAGTATTTGTTATTGTTATTCGAGCCAAATGATGTTGTTGTTCGAAGCAAAGTTAATGACATTTCCTTCCTGTTCGAGGCAGATGTTATGATCCGGAAATAGTATTTGTTATTGTTGTTTCCAAGCCAGATGTTACGAGTTCCCGGAAACAGTTAATTAATGTCTGACAGATGACGTCAAGTTAATTAATGTCCTTGCATTTCCAAAGAGAAATGTTTCCGAGAAACAGTTAGATCACACATGATGTCATGTTTGTTTGAATTGTCTCCGGCGCGAAGTTTATTAATGTCTGGAGTTCTAACAAGAGAATCGTTTCCGAGCAGACGTTTTGATCTTAGCGCGCGAAAAGGTTTCCAAATAATTTGAAATGCATTTGCGCAGAGATGCCAAACAAAAGGAACATGCCGAAATTCCGTTTAGGGATAATTTTGGCGAAACCGTTTTAGCTATTTTATGGAACTATTTCGGCGAAACAGTTAGAGACATTTTGAAAGAAGATTTTTGAAGAGATTTTAGAAGAGAATTTGAGTGTGGTCCTTATAATACACGTTTCATTTGAACAGTGTTGTGAGGTCCTCTACCCCAACCCCAAAGGTTCCGATCCCCCGACCACAACTCCGAAGGAAGCCCGCGGGCCTCAAAGGGTCTCTGGGCGTCCAAAGGACCCCCCCCGCCCCCCCAACACCCTCACCCAGTCCCCACAGGTCCCCAGGCACCCAAATGGCCCCAGACCCGCAACACGCCAGCCCCGCGCCCCCACGGCCCGCCCCCGTCTCCCCCGGCCCCCCCCAAATCCCCAACCCGTCACCCGGACCCCCCGGGCCCCCCGACACCACAACTACCACCCCCCGTCCCCAAAGGCCCTCCCCCGGTGCCACCAGGCCTCCCTCGGCTCACACGGCTCCCCAATGGCCCCGAGTCAACAACCGCTACCCCGAAGGCAGCCTCCGGGCTGCCAAGATCCCCCCGGCTCCTCAAGGCCCTCCCCCGGTCCCCCACGGTCCCCCAGGCTCCCAAAGAGCCCCAAGACCCCCCACGGTCCCACCACGCCCCAAAGATCCCAATCGGTTCGTCAGAGCCCCCCCGGAACCTCCCCGGGACTCCCCCAGTACCCAACCCCCCACACCCGGTCCCCACTGGCCCCCCGGCCCACCCAGGCCCCCCCAAGCTCCCCAAGACCTCGCCGCGCCACCAAAGGTCCTCCACCAGGCCCCAAAGGCCCACTCCCGGTCCCTACGGTCCACCAGGCACCCAAAGGGCCCCACAGCCGCACACTACCCTAACCGAGCCCCCCACAGGCCCTCATCAGTCCTCCCCGCCCCCCCCGAAACCTCCCCCCCCTCCCCTGGTCCCCAACGGCCCACCCCGGGCTCCCAGGGCTCCCAACGGACCCAAAGTCTTCAACCACCCCCCACAAGGACGCCTCCTGGCCGCACAGGTTCCCCGGGCTCCAGACGGACCAACTGGACCCCCGCCCGCCATCACCTAGTCCCCCCAGTTCAAGCGGGCACCCCACGGGCCCCCCGGACCACCACAGCGTCCCCCGGACCCCACAGGTCCTACATCGGTCCTCACGGGGCGCCCCGACCCCAACGGCCCCACCGGGCCCCACCGGGCCCACTCGGTGCTAAAAGGGCTCCCCGGACCCCCACAGGCCCTCACCCGTTCCACCAAGGACCACCGGGCGCCCAAAGGACTAGTCGTTCCTCAAGGACCCTCTCAGACGTGCAAAGACCCTCCCCCGACCCCCCAAGTCTCCTCTCGGTCCCCAAAGGTTACTTCAGGCGCACATAGGAACCCACCCCCCCTACAGGGCCCCTGGCGAACCCACACCGCTCCCCCGCCCCCTACCCAGACAAACCTCTCCAATTTTAAAAATTTTTATTTCTTTATTATATACATTTAGAAAACGTTACTTTCAAAATGTACCACCTAAACCCAAGTTACAACTTGAAGTAATTATATTTTTCACCCACTTTCTCAATTAAAAAGAAAATAGATTTTAATAAATTCTAATTTTCAAAATAATATAAAAATTTTCAACTTTAGGTCAGATCTGTCTCGAATAGATGAAAAAATTTAAAATAATACTCCAAATTTTTCGCTGAAGATAAAAAAAATTCAAGTTTTATTCTGAATTTTACCAACGAACGTGTTCCAATTCTAATTTATCCAGAGAAAACAAAATCTTCCACTTCATTTCTATATTTCACATAGATATAAAGAAATTTAAAGTTCAAGTCAAAATTTTTCGGTGGAAGATAGAAAAAGTAATACCATACTTGTGAATATTTTCACGGAATATAAAAAGTTATAGTTCAATTTACAATGTACTCAAAGAAGTCAAGAAATGCTCAAGTTCTCTTCTGAATTTTAGTAAAGAACATGCTTCAATTCTAATTTATACATATAAAAAAAAAATCTCAAACTTCAGTTCCATATTTCACAAAGACATAAAGAAATTTAAAGTTAAATTCTAACTTTTTGTTGGACGATAGAAAAAGTAATACCATGCTTTTGAATATTTCCCCGGACGATAGAAAGTTCTAGTTCAAGTTACACTTTACTCAAATAAGTCAAGGAAAGTTCTAGTTCTCTTCTGAATTTTTCTAAATAACAAAAATCAATTCTGATTTCAACAGATAAAATAAAAATATTACACTTCAGTTCTTTATTACACAAAGACATAAAGAAATTCAAAGTACAATTATAATTTTTTCGCTGGGAGATATAAATAGTCATATCATACTTTTGAATAGTGTCCGTTAAGATAAAAAGTTCTAGTTCAATTTACATTTAACACACAGAAGTCTAGTTCAGATCAATGTCTCGCATGAATTTTGAATAAGAACAAGAGAAAATTATAATATATACATAGAAAACAAAAATCTACAACTTTTGATCTTTATTTCAAAATGACATAATTAAATTTATTGTTCAAGTCTAAATTTCTATGTGTATGATTGAAACATCAATACAAAACATGTGAATATTTTAACGGAAAATAAAAAGTTCTATTTCAATTTACAGTTTCCACAACGAAGTCAAGTAATTTTCAAGTTCATTTCTGAATTTTAACAAGTAACACTCGACAAAAATAATTTTTACAGTGACAAAAAAGATCTTAATCTTCACTGCTATATTTATCAAATACATAAAGAAATTTAAAGTTCAATTCTAAATTTTTCGGAGGATGATAGAAAAAGCAATTCCATACTTGGGATTATGTCCACGGACAATAAAAAGTTATAGTTCAATTTGAAATTTAATCAATGTAGTCTAGGACAGGTTAAAGTTCTCTTAAGAATTGTACTACAGAAAAATATTCAATTATAATTTCAACAGATAAAAAAAAAATATTCCACTTCAGGTCTCTATTTCACAAAGACATAAAGAAATTTATAGTTCAATTCTAAATTTTTCGGAGGAAGATAGAAAAAGTAATACCATACTTGTGTTTATATTACCGAAAGATAAATAGTTCTAGTTCAATTTAAAGTTTCCTCAATGAAGTCAAGGAAAGTTCAAGTTCTCTTCTGAATTTTACCAAAGAACAAAATTCAATTCTAATTTCACCAGAGAAAATAAAAATCTTCCACTTCAGTTCTCTATTTAACAATGACATAAACAAATATAAAGTACAATTCTAAAATTTTCGTTGTAAGATAGAAAAAGAAATACCATACTTGTGAATATTTTCCCGGAAGATAAAAAGTTCTAGTTCAATTTAAAGTTTCCACAATGAAGTCAAGGAAAGTTCGAGCTCTCTTCATAATTTTACTAAATAACAAAATTCAATTCTAATTTCAGCTGAGACAACAAAAATCTTCCACTTCAGTTCTTAATTTCCCAAAGACACAAAGAAATTTGAAGTTAAATTCTAATTTTTCGGTGGAAGAGAGAAAAAGCAATACCCAATTAGCACCTACGCAATAGCACCTACTAAATTTGTATTAAATTAAGATATTTAAGCGTAGTTTCAACTCGATATTTCTAAGTTTGCTAAGAACAAGCTATATTCTTGCGAAAACAAGCGAAATCAGAAAAAATATTGCTCGGTTAAGTTAGGTGAGATTAGGGTAGGTTAGCCTACGTACGCGCGCATATAGGTTAAGTTAGGTTAGATTTGGTTAGGTTAGGGAAGGTTAGTTTAAGTTAGGTTAGGCTAGGTTAGCAATCAAACGCGCGCGGTTGTAGGCGCACCTATACGAAACGAACTTCATCTAACCTCACCTAACCTAACTTCAAAGACACTAACGTAATCTAACCTAAATGTACATCGATTCACGCGGATGGATGCTCACCTAACCTCACCTCACCTAACCTAACCTAAAAATATTTTTTCTGAGTTCACTTGTTTTCACAAGAAAATACATAGTTCTTAGAAGACTTAGACATAACGAGTTCAAACTCTGCATAAATATCTTCATTTTAGTATAATTTAGAAGGTTCTAAAGGAATATTCAAAATTTTATCTTATTTTGTGTGTTTTCGCAAGAATATAGCTTGTTTTTAGCAAACTTAGCCACAGTGAGTTGAAACTCTGCATAAATATCTTCACTTTTAGTCTAATTGCTTATGTACTAAAGTAACATATAACATTTTTCTGATTTTGCTTTTTTTCACAAAGATAATAGCTGGTTGACCTAGAACTTTTTATCTTCAGTTGAAATTTGAAAATTAAGTATAACTTTATAAATTAAGTGAAAATAATCATACGCATGTTATTAATTTTCTATAACCCACAGAAAAATTAGTATTGAAAATAAAATTTATCTATGTTTCTTTGAAATAAAGAATTGTAGTGTTAGATTTTTGATTTCTCTGAAAAAATTAGAATTGAATTGGGTTATTTGGTAGAGCTCAGAACATAAATTGAACTTTTCTTGACTTTGTTGAGAAAATTTAATATTGAAATAGAACTTTTTTATCTTTCGTGAAAATATTAAAGAGTCTTGTGTGACTTTTCTATCTTAAATCGAAAAATTTAGACTTTAAATTTTAATTTCTCTATGTTTTTGCTGCATATTGCACTGAAGTGTTATATTTTTATATTATATTTAGACATTAGAATTGTTGTGTGTTCAAAGTTAAATTTAAGAAGAAAACTTGAACTTTCCTTGACGTCTTTGAGAAAATTTAAAATTTAACTATAACAGTTTATCGTACGGGAAAATAGTCTCTTGGATTGTCTTACTTGTTCTATCAACAAACTAAAAATAAATACAATTACTTAATTTTTATTTATTAAGGTTTGAAATATAGAAATGTATTTTAAGTTTATTATAGTCTCTTTTTAAAGTAGAATTGTATTTTGTTCATGAGTAAAAGTCAGACTAAAACTAGAACATTTCTTATATTAATTGAGTACATTTCATATTTAAGTATAAAGTATTAAGTTCAGGTATAATATTCAAACATATTGCATTGCTTTTAATATCTTCCACTGAAAAATAAGTTATTAAATTTGAATTTATTCATATATTTTTTAAATAATTAAATGAAGAGGAAGATTTTTGTTTTCTCTGAGTAAAATATAATTGTCTAGTATTACTTGGCAAAATTAAGAAGAGAACTTGAACATAACATGACTTCAGTGATTACAATGTACGTTGAGCTAGAAGTTTTTATTTTACGGGAAAATATTCACAAGTCTGTTATTTCTTTTTCTATATTCAGTCGAAAAATTTAGAATTGAACTTCAAATTTATATATTTATTTGTTACATACATAAAAGTAGTTGAATATTTTTATTTTATATTGAGTAATTATAAATTAATTTGTTCTTTTTTAAAATTACTTAGAGAACCCTAAATGACCATCAATTCTTGGAGTACACTGTACAGTGAACTATAACTGTTTATATTCTCTGACAATATTCAATCGTATGTTATTACTTTTTGTATCTACAACCGAAAAATGTATAATTTTACTTGAAATTTCTGTATGTATGTATTAAATAAGTAACTGAATGGTTAGATTTTTATTGTCTATTTGTAACTTAGAATTGAATTTAATTATTTTGTAAAATTATGAACAGAAGATTAATCTTTCATGTCTTATTCGAGTAATATTAAAATATAACTAGAAATTCTGATCGTCCGGGAATAAATACACATGCATGTTAGTGCATTTTATATATTCCTCCAAAAAATTTAGAATTTAACTGTAAATTTCTTTATGGCTTAGGTAAATAGAGAACTAAATTTGAATATTTTTGTTGTCCCTGAAAAAATTAGACTATAATATAGTTATTTGTACAAATTCAGCCGAGAAATAGAACTGTCAATCAATTCGTTTCTGACATTGGACAGTGAAATATAACTTTCTATAGTAAGGGAAAGTAATCACACGTCTTGTATTACTTTTTCTATCCAACAGAGACAATTTTAGAACTGTAATTTAAATTTATTTATATATTTGTGAAATATGTAGATGAAGCGTAAGAATTGTTTGGTATATTGTTAAAGTAGAATAGAATTTAATTCTTGTGTAAAATTCAGAACAGAAGTTTAATTGTACTTGAATTCGTCGAGAAAATTTAAAATTGAACTATAACTTTTTATTTTCAGTTGAAAAATACACATGTTTGGTATTAATTGTTCCCTCTTCATCCAACAGATTTATAATTGAATTTTAAATTTATTTATGGCTTTGGGAAATAAATAACTGAAATGGTATATTTTTGTTTTGTCAGTATAAATTAGAATTGAATTTTGTTCTTTGGTAAAATTAAGAAGAGAACTAGAACTTTCCTTGAATTCATTGAGAAAATTTTAACTTGAAATAGAACTTTTTATCGTTTGGGAAAATATTAACGTGTATTGAATTACTTTTTCTATATTCCACATAAAAATTGAGAATTGAACTTTTAATTTCCTTAGGCCTTTGAGAAATAATGAACTGCAGTTTAAGATTTTTTTGGTCTCTGATAATATTAGAATTGAATTGTGCTATTTGTTAAATTTAAGAAGAGAACTTTAACATTAATTGACGTCGTTTATAAAATTTAAAAGTGTACGAGAAAATTTTATCGTACGGGAAAATATTCAGTGGTCTTGTCTTACTTTTTCTATCTTACACGTAAACATTTAGAATTTTACTTTGAATTTATTTATATCATTGTGAAATATATACCTGAAGGGGGAGATTTTTATTTTATCTGTTGAAATTAGAATTGAATTTTGTTCTGTATTAAAAGTTAGAAGAGAACTTGAACATTTCCTCACTTCGTTTAGCAAATTGCAAATGGCACTATAACTTTTTCTTGTCCGGGGAAAATAGTCACCATTCTTGTATTTCTTTTTCTATCTTCCTAAGAATAATTTGACTAGTCAAATAGGTGTATTTTTATATTTGAAATAGATAAATGAATCGTTAGATTTAATTTTACTCTTGTTAACTTATACTTGAAGAGAAGTATTTTGTAAAATAGAGATGATAACTTTAAATTTTATTCACTAAGTCTAGAAAATTGAAAAATGAGATAGAACTTCTTATCGTCCTCGAACAGTTACTCAAGTATGGTGTTGGTTTTTCTCTCTTCCTCCAAAAAATTTAGAATTGAACTTTCAATTTATTTGAGTCTTTGGTAAATAGAGAACTAAATTGGAAGACTTTTGTTTTCTCAGGAGAAATTGGAATTGAATTTTGTTCTTTGGTAAAATTCAGAAGAGAAGTTGAACTGTACTTGAATTCATTTTGTACTATGTAAATTGACCTAGAAATATTTATCGTTAGTTGAAATATACAAAGGTCTGGTATTACTTTTTTTATCTTCAACCGATAAATTTAGAAATGTACTTTAAATTTCTTTATTTCCTTTTGAAATAACGAGCTTAATTGTAAGAATTTTGTAGGATCTGATGAAATTAGAATTGAATTTTGTTCTTTAGTAAAATTCAGAAGAAAACTTGAACATTTCCTCACTTCGTTTATTTAAGTTCAACGTGAAGTATAACTTTTTATTTTCCGGGAAAATATTAACAAATACTGTATTTATTTTTATATCGTTCTTAGAAAAATTTAGAATTTAAATTTAAATTTCTTTATTTCTTTGTTAAATAGAGAACTGAAGTGGAAGATTTTTGTTTTAACTGAAAAAATTAGAATTGAAGAATGTTCCTTGGTAAAATTCAGACGAGATCTTGAACATTACTTCGCTTCGTAGAGAAAATTACAAATTGAACTAGAACTTTTTATTTTCCGGGAAAATATTCACACGTATGGTATTGCTTTTTCTATCTATAATAGAAAAATTTAGATTTGAAATGTATATGTCTCTATTTCTGTGATAAATAGTTAACTGAAGTTGAATATTTATGTTTTAACTGAAAAAATTATAATTGACTAGTGTTATTATTCAAAATTAATAAGATACAATTAAATTTCATTGACTTCCTTGAGGTAACTGTCCATTTAACTAGAACTTTTTATCGTCCTTGAAAATATTCACAAGTAGGTTAATGCTGTTTCTATCTTCCACCTAAAAATTTAGAATTGAACTTTGAAGTTCCTTATTTATTTTTTAAATAGAGACCTTAAGTTGAATATGTTTATTTTATCTTTATATATTAGAATTGAATTTTGTTAATTTGTAAATTTCAGAATATAACTTGAACTGTCCAGGACTTCTTGGATTACAATGTCAATTGAACTAGAACTTTCTATCTTCAGTGGAATTATTCACAAGCATTGTATTTCTTTTTCTATCTTCCACCGAAAAATTTAGAATTGAAATTTAAATTTATTTATGTATTTTTGAAATAGGGAAATGAAGTGGGAGATTTTTGTTTTCTCTGAAAAATTAGAAATGAATAGTGTTCTATACTAAAATTCAGAAGAGAAATTGAGCCTTTCTTCACGTCGTTGAGGAAAGTTTAAATTGAACTAGAACTTTTTATCTTACGTGAAAATATTCACAGGTTTGGTATTACTTTTTCTATCTTCCTCCGAAAAATTTAGAATTGTACTTTAAATTTCTTTATATCTTTGTGAAATATAGAACTGAAGTGGAAGATTTTGTTTTCTCTGGAGAAATTAGAATTGGAGCACGTTCTTTGGTAAAATTCAGAAGAAAACTTGAACTTTTTTTATCTTCTGCGAAAAATATGGAGTATTATTTTAAATTTTTCATCTCTTCGAGACAGATCTGAACTATATTTGAAAATTTTTATATTATTTTGAAAATTATAATTGATTAAAAACTAATTTCTTTTTCATTGAGAAAGTGGGTGAAAAATATAATTACTTCACTTTGGAACTGGTTTTTAGTAGGTCAATTATTAACGTACCTTTTAATAAAGGATCCAATAACGCAATAAAAAGTTTTAAAATGGTAGAGATGGGATTTGGGAGGGGTCCGGGGAGGGCGTGGGGGGAGCCAGGGGCCCGGTAGGGGTGGAGGGTTCCGTGGGAAGTCCGATGGTACCTGGGGGGACCGAGAGGAGCCGGGGGGGGTTTTGGGAGGGTCTGTGCACGTCTGAGAGGGTCGTGGAGGACCGACGGGTTCTTTGGGAGCCCAGTGAACCGGTGGGAACCGGGTGATTGCCTGTGGGGGTCCGGTGCGACATATACCCCAACGAGGGCCCGTGGGGGCTCGGTCGTGGCGTTGGGGGTCGGGTCGTACCTTGAGGAGGGACGGCAGACCGGGGGTGTAATGGGGACGCTGTGTTGAGCTGTTGGGAACGTTTGGAGCCCGCTGGATCGGGGGGGGCCAGGGGCTGGGCTGTGAGGGTCCAGGGGGTCCTGCGTGTGCGCGTGGGACCGGTGAGGACCCGAGGTTTCCGGCGGGGGTGGGGTAGCGCTCGCGGTGCACGTTGGGAGCCCTGGGAGCCCGGGGTGTGCCGGTGGGGCCCAGTGGAGGGCGGTTGGGGGTCTGTGGGACCTGTGGGGACCGGTGAGGGCCTCTGGGGGGCTCTGGTATGCTCTTTTTAGGGTCTGGGGCCCTTTGGGGGCCGGGTGGACCCTGGGGACCGGGTGAGGGCCTTTGGGGACTGGTGGAGGACCTTTGGGGGCTCGGGTATGGCCTTTTTAGCACGGATCTTGGGGCCTTGGTGGGCGGGGGGGCCCGGGGGGCCCGGGAGAGGCCCGTGGGGGCGGGGGTTCGGACCGGGGGGGGTCCGGGGGGGGCCCTGTAGCACTGAGGTGGCCCTTTCGTGCGTGGGGGGGCGTGGGGTAGCGCTGGGGCCCGGGGGGTGCCCGCTGGCCCGGTGGGGACTGGGGGCGGGCCTTGAGGTGCGGGGGGTATCTTGGAAAACGGGAGGGTGCGTTGGGGGTAGCGGGAGAGGACCCGGGGCCCTTTGGGAGCCCTGGGAGCCCGGTGAGGGTCAGGGGGCCCGGGGGTGGGCCGGGGGAGCCGGGGGAAAGTCGTTTGGGGGTCGGGGGGCCAGGGGGGGCCGGAGGAGGGCTGGGGGAGGTCGGGGGGGCCTTTGGTGCCGGGTGAGGGCCGGTGGGGCTCGGGTCGGATCTTTTTAGGGTCTGGGGCCCTTTGGGTGCCTGGGCACTTTTGGGGACTGGGTGTGGGGCTTGGGGGGGCGGGGGGGGTCCTTTGGAAGCCCAGAGAACCTTTGCGGATCACGGGCTGCCGTGGGGGTTGGAGGCGGGGGATCGGAACCTTGGGGGTTGGGGTAGAGGACCTCACAACACTGTTCAATTGAAACTTGTGTATTAAAACGACCACACTCAAATTCTCTTCCAAAATCTCTTCAAAAATCACCTTTTAAAATGTCTCTAGCTGTTTCGCCGAAATAGTTCCATAAAATAGCTAAAACGGTTTCGCTAAAATTATCCCTAAACGGAATTTCGGCATGTTCCTTTTGTTTGGCATCTCTGCGCAAATGCATTTCAAATTATTTGGAAACCTTTTAGCGCGCTAAGATCAAAACATCTGCTCGGAAACGATTCTCTTGTTAGAACTCCAGACATTAATAAACTTCGCGCCGGAGACAATTCAAACAAACATGACATCATGTGTGATCTAACTGTTTCTCAGAAACATTTCTGTTCGAAATGCAAAGACATTAATTAACTTGACGTCATCTGTCAGACATTAATTAACTGTTTCCGGGAACTCGTAACATCTGGCTTGGAAACAACAATAACAAATACTATTTCCGGATCATAACATCTGCCTCGAACAGGAAGGAAATGTCATTAACTTTGCTTCGAACGACAACATCATTTGGCTCGGAAACAATAACAAATACTATTTCTGGATCATAACATCTGCCTCGAACAGGAAGGAAGTGTCATTAACTTTGCTTCGAACGACAACAACATTGACCCCATTAACCACGTGTTCTCTCTAATTACTCTGTTCAAAACAATAACAACAACATTCGCTGAGGGCGTGCCAAAATCACACCTGGAGAAAGAGGTCATTGACCGATTCTCCCTAATGACTCTATGTATACTATTTCTGGATCGTAACATCTGCCTCGAGCGTGCACTTACAACAACAACATTGACCCCATTAACCACGTGTTCTCTCTAATGACTCTGTTCAAAACAATAACAACAACATTCGCTGAGGGCGTGCCAAAAACACACCTGAAGAAAGAGGTCATTGACCGATTACGCAATCATTCTCCCTTGGGAGGCTATGCCCATATATGGTGTTCTCGTAGGAGATATTATGGCATCTCTACTCTTACAAGTGAAAGAATTTTAATGAAAATCACACCGTCAGATTCAGCGTATCAGAAAACCCTATTACATAGGTTTCAAGCTCATATCTGCAAAAATCTGCAACTTTGTATTTTTCGCCAGAAGAAAAATATACGAATATAGAAGTTAGTTACGTAAGTTAATTTGTAAAGACATCCATTTAGCAAAACAAAAGTAAAATTGTTATGCAAATTTTGTTTACTTATTCAATGACGGTGAGCCAAAATAAAAGCTGCATTCACTAAAAAACGATCAGAAATTAAATAAAAAAAAACAAGTTTTTATAACTAAGAGTAAGGAGCGACATTAAAACGAACAGAAATTAGTCCCTACCTGAAACGGGCTGCCCCCTCCTCAACACCTCGCTCTTTACGCTAAAGTTTTACTCTGTCTCACAACTTTATTTTTTAAAACAATAAAAAACTTTAGCGTAAAGACCGCGGTGTTGAGGAGGGGACAGCCCCTTTCATATACGGAATAATTTCTGCTCGTTTTAAGTTTTAATGTCGCTCCTTACTTTCAGTTTAAAAAACTTTTTTTTTACTTATTGAAGAAGGGGCAGCCCCCTCATATACGAAATAATTTATGTTCGTTTCAAGTCTTAATACTGCTCCTTACTTTAAGCAGAAAAAAACTTTTTTATTTAATTTCTAATTGTTTTACCGATAATCCCAGAAAACATGACCTCCTCCGCGGAAAATCCCCTCACGAAAAATTCCTCCACAGAAAGATCAAATTCTATGGAGAATTTATAATCTTCTGCTGGGAAATTGACCCCCGACAACTCAATCCTCGTTGCGAATTCTCCCCAGAATTTTTTTTGCTTACGATTGTACCATAAAAATACTTCTTAGCCTGCTTTCTCATGAAGAAATACTTAGTTTATTTTATTTCTAATCCTTTTTAAGGTTATGGAGAAATCCTTCCTGTGCGGAAAATATTTTCCTGAATTCCAACCCCCCAGATGGAAAGTTTCTCACGCAGAAAATTTCGAATGGAGCATTTCTCCCATTGGAAATGTCACCCCCATGTAAGAAAACCCCAGAGAATTCGAACTTTACTGAAAAATTTTTTTGGACACTCCCCCTAAAGCATCTCCACCTGTACAATTGGACGACTAATAATAAAGTAAGACAAATAACATGAATTGGTATACAAATTCCGGCAATTCCCATTGCAAAATTTTTCCTTTAAAGGTCCCCACCGGAAACTTTCATCCCAATTAAAATTCTCCCCTTAGAACTTTGATCTCCAGCAGATCTCCCCCCCTCCCCTTGAAAAATGTCAATACTTCCCTATAACAAATACTATGTTTAAGCAATGGGCAAATGTCATAACTTACGGTCCTTCTTCTGGTGGTTCGTGACATCTCCGAAGACATATCTATTGTGCATTTCAGCTATACTGAACGAAATGACTATCCCGAAACTTTGATCAGATGACTTTTAGGAAACAGGGCTTGAGAGAGGGGCTAGTTACTATCCAATGTTTTTGATCACTTTATAAGGGCACTAGAAATTTTTATTTCCGTTCGGTAGTATTAAACCACGTCGCTCCATACTTACAGTTCGTTGCCTCGAACTGTTTGAAAAATTTTCAAAACTTTTCTATTTCAGTTGGCAATACTTGATAAATAGAGGGTTATTTTTACCTGACTATTCGAAGCCGAAAGTAAGTGTTAACAAAAAAGGCACCTGCTTGTCTATTATCTTAAGTTTAACCTAAAAACAAGTAGAAATAAAAACGTTTATAGATGAAAGAATACAAATTTGCAAAGAGTTTCAAGAGTATTTGCAGATAGTTATCCTCGAGAAAGAGCAAGCGACTCCCAGAAATACGGTATAAAATCCTTACCGGAGACGAGTTTGTTTTCTGATGCCTCCCAAAAGAAATCCAACTGACACATCATTTCCTCAAATCATGAGCCATCCTTAACATAGTTCATGAGTTTTTGGAATCCACCAAGCAGAACAAATACAGTAGAAAATTTTTCTTGATGACATCTGTGAATGCTGTAGACAATCTCATAGCCATAGAGATGTTGACTGATGATGGTATACTTGTTGCTGCCTATTGATTTATTTCTGGGTTTATAGAAAATGAACAAAAGCTAATTTAAAACACTTTCCACAAAACTAGTTTTTCAGAGAAAATTAAAGAGCTCCATTAAGCCAAAAATTAGCAGAAATAATCTTCCAAGCGTAAAACTACCACAAATCCCCATTAATAAATAAATGAAACTCAAAATAAACAGAAATTACAATAAATAACCAAGTCAAGCTCAAAATTAACATGAGTAGGCAGCCAACCTCAGGGCCTTCTCAAGACTAGAATATATTTTGCACTTTGCTAGAAACAAAATTTATTTTAAATTTTTTTCCTTTTTTACTTTAATAAATTAAAAATTATTAAAACTTTAAGGAATAAATATCAGTATTCATATAATAAACTGACAATCCACGGTCAGTTGTTTTTTTTTTCAGTAAGGTGCAGACTATGTTCTGGTCTTGAAAAGGCATTGATCAGAGACGGAAGATCAATAGAGATTTTTAAGTGGATATTTCGGGTTTTATGTAGTTAAAGACTGACCACCGTGGCGCGTGGGTGGCCATTTATCTTACGGGGAAGGTGTTGCGCCCCCCCCCTTTATTGTCTTATAAACGTCCTTTTTCTCTAATACAAGTAGATTGTGCAAAATGTATTTGCCTGCGCCCCTGGACCAAACAGGTTTCTGGGGGGTGTATTCGGATTCGGTGGGTGTTGTCTGTGTTGGTAGGTAGAGCCTCGTTTGGTGGTGCTAATATTGTTGGTTAGGTATATTCTGGTTTTGTTTTTCAAAGAGAGTGAGTGGAATATTAATGTTTTGAATAATAGGAGTGTGATTGATTCTAGTCTGGTTTGGTGGGTATAGTCTGGTTTGGTTTTTCAAAGAGAGTGAGTATTACACTTTACTTTTTTTTTTGTTTTTTTTTTGTTTTTTTAAATTGAAAACTAGAGATTGTCAAATTGCGTATTTAGGAAATGTTTTGATTGACATTTTTGCAAAAAGGGATAAGGAATTCGCAAATTGGACACTATGAACGATATTAATTAATGTTTTGAATAATAGGAGTGTGATTGATTCTAATTAGTGATTGGATTGTATGAAGGTGGAGAAAAAAAAAGAATTAAACTGATAACAGTTAAGGTAACCCCGAAGGGGTTGTTAACTCAGGTAATTTGTTATAAATTTGAAACAACATCAGTCTATGAAAATGGCTAACGACGATAGAATGACATTGTGAGTTGACCTATCTTTACCTCTCCGATGTGGTCTGTATAATAGACAAGTGATGTTTGAAGAGTATTGTCAATTTAAAATAGGGTCTAACGTTTATAGGAAGATATTTCTACCGGTCCTATAGGAAGACATTTCTACCGGTCCTATAGGAAAAGGGGTAATTAGTAATAGGATAATTTTTTAACATGAAATCTCTGAATAAAATATTTTTGGAGCTTGTACATGACGATGGAGAAAAAGGGTTAAGGTGATTAGCAATTACGAACGGGGATTCCCCGCTAGTTTTGGTAAATTTTGGAGGGAAAACCAAAAATAATCAAAATCGAAAATAAATGGGATCTGCCTCAAGAGGAAGGCTCAGAAGCCCTTCGTTTCCCCATTTCTGAGGGACGGGGTGGGAGGGGGTCAATTTTCGAGGGAAAACCAAAAATACTCAGAATCGAAAATAAAAGTGATCTGCCTAAAGGACAAGGCTCAGAGTCCCCTCCTTCCTCCATGTCTGAGGTCCGGAGAGGGGGAGTCAATTTTTGAGGGAAAACCAAAAATACTTAGAATCAAAAAAAAACGGGATCTACCTCAAGGGCAAGGTTCAGAGTCCCTTCGTTCCCCCAATTCTGAGGACAGGGGAGGGGGGGTCAATTTTCGAGGGAAAAACAAAAAACAAAAGAACCAAAAAAAATTGGGATCTACCTCAAGGGCAAGGCTCAGAGGCCCCTCCTTCCTCCATTTCTGAGGGGAGGGGAGGGGAATGGAGCCAATTTTGGAGGGAAAACCAAAAATACTCAGAATCGAAAATAAATGGGTTCTGCCTCATGTCAAAGTTACATTCTCTTAATTTTTCAAAGTTCACTTTGAGCTTCTTTCATTGAATTGTAAGAGTTAGAATATTTCAATAGTGTTTTTTCTTGGTTTAATATGTCACAGTTACATTCTCTCGATTTTTCAAAGTTCATTTCGATTTTCTTTCATTGAAATGCAAGAGTTGGAATATTTCAGTAGTGTTTTGTCGTGGTTTAGCTTGTCGAAGTTAAATTCTCATGATCTTTCATAGTTCACTTTGGTTTTATTTATTAAAATGCAAGAGTTGGAATATTTCAGTAGTGTTCTGTCGTGGTTTACCTTGCCATAGATACATTCTCTTGATTTTTCAAAGTTCATTTCGAATTTTTTTCATTGAAATACAAGAGTTTGAATATTTCAGTACTGTTTTGTTGTGCTTTACCTTGTCACAGTTACATTCTCTTGATCTTTCAAAGTTCACTTTGGTTTTATTTCATTGAAATGCAAGAGTTGGAATATTTCAGTAGTGTTCTGTCGTGGTTTACCTTGTCACAGAATGGTTTACCATGTCACAGTTACATTTTCTTGATTTTTCAAAGTTCATTTTGGTTTTCTTTCGTTGAAATGTAAGAATTGGAATGTTTAAATAGTTTATTGTTGTGGTTTACCGTGTCACATTTACATTCTCTTGATTTTTCAAATTTTATTTTTAATTTCTATCATTGAAATGCAAGAGTTGGAATATTTTAGTAGTGTTTTGTTGCAGTTTACCTTTTCACAGTTACATTCTATTGATTTTCCATGTTCAATTTTGAATTTTTATCGCTGAAATACGAGAGTTGGAAAATTTCATAAGTATTCCGTCGCGGTTTTCCATGTCACAGTTCCGTTATCTTAGTTTTTCAAAGTTTATTTTGAATTTATATAGCTTTAATGAAAGAGGTGGAATATTCCAGTAGTGTTTTGTCGTAGTTTACCATGTCACAGTTACATTCTCTTGATTTTTCAAAGTTCATTTTGGATTTCTTTCGATGAAATGCAAGAGTTGCAATATTTTCAGTAGTGTTTTGTCATGATTTACCTTGTCACAGTTACATTCTCTTAATTTTTCAAAGTTCATTTTGAATTTCTTTCGTTGAAATGCAAGAGTTGGAATATTTCAGTAGTGTTTTGTAGCGGTTTACCGTGTCACAGTTAGATTCTCTTCATTTTTCAAAGATCATTCTGAATTTCTATCATTGAAATGCAAGAGTTGGAATATTTCAGTAGTGTTTTGTCGTGGTTTACCTTGTCACAGTTACATTCTCTTAATTTTTTCAAAGTTCATTTTGAATTTCTTTTCTGGAAATGCAAGAGTTGTAATATTTCAATAGTGTTTGGTCATGGTTTACCTTGTCACTGTTACATTTTCTTGATTTTTCATAGTTCATTTTCAATTTTTTTACTTGGTATACAAGAGTTTGAATATCTTAGTAGTATTTTTTTATGGTTTAACTTTTCAGAGTTACATTTTAATGATTTTTTCAATTTTAATTTCGAATTTATTTCATTTAAATTCAAGAGTTGAAATATTTCAGTAGTGTTCTGTCGTTGTTTACCTTGTCACAGTTACATTCTCTTGATCTTTCAAAGTTCACTTTGTATTTATTTCATTGAAATGCAAGAGTTGGAATATTTCAGTAGTGTTATATCGTGGTTTACCTTGTCACAGATACATACTCTTGATTTTTCAAAGTTCATTTAGAATTTATTTAATTGAAATGCAAGAGCTGGAATATTTCAGTAGTGTTTTGTTGTGCTTTACCTTGTCACAGTTACATTTTCTTGATTTTTCAAAGTTCAATTTGATTTTCTATCATTGAAATGCAAGAGTTGGAATATTTCGGTAGTGTTTTGTCATGATTTACCTTGTCAGAGTTACATTCTCTTGATTTTTCAAAGTTCATTTCGAATTTCTTTCATTGAAATGCAAGAGGTCGTGGTTTACCTAATCACAGTTACATTCTCTTAATTTTTCAAAGTTCATTTTGGATTTATTTCGTTGAAATACAAGAGTTGGAATATTTCAGTAGTGTTTTGTTGCAGTTTACCTTATCACAGTTACATTTTCTTGATTTTTAATAGTTCATTTTGAATTTCTTTCGTTGAAATGCAAGAGTTGGAATATTTAAGTAGAATTTTATTGCGGTTTATCTTATCACAGCTACATTCTCTTGATTTTTCAAAGTTCATTTTGAATTTCTTTCATTGAAATGCAAGACTTGGAATATTCCAGTAGTGTTTTGTCGTAGTTTACCATGGCACAGTTACATTCTCTTAATTTTTCAAAGTTCATTTTGAATTTCTTTCTTTGAAATGCAAGAGTTGGAATATTGTAGTAGTGTTTTGTTGTGGTTTACCGTGTCACAGCCACATTCTCTTAAGTTAGTTTTGAATTTATTTACTGGAAATGCAAGAGTTGTAATATTCAATAGTTTTTTGTCGTTGTTTACCTTGTCACAGTTACATTTTCTTGATTTTTCAAAGTTCATTTTGAATTTCTTTCATTGAAATGCAAGAGTTGGAATATTTCAGTAGTGTTTTGTTATGGTTTACCTTGTCAGAGTTACATTTTCTTGATTTTTTCAAAGTTCATTTCGAATTTCTTTCATTGAAATGCAAGAGTTGGAATATTTCAGTAGCGTTATGTCGTGGTTTACCTTGTCAAAGTTACATTCTCTTGATATTTCAAAGTTCACTTTGGTTTTATTTCATTGAAATGCAAGAGTTGGAATATTTCAGTAGTGTTCTATCGTGGTTTACCTTGTCACAGATACATTCTCTTGATTTTTCAAAGATCATTTAGAATTTCTTTCATTGAAATTCAAAAGCTGGAATATTTCGGTAGTGTTTTGTTGTGGTTTACCTTGTCACAGTTACATTCTCTTGATTTTTCAAAATTCACTTTGATTTTCTATGATTTAAATGCAAGAGTTGGAATATTTCGGTAGTTTTTTCTATTTGTTTATTATGTCACTCATGCATTTTTTGGATTTTCCAACGTTTATTTCAAATTTCTTTCAATGAAGTACCCGACTGGAAATACTCAAGAAGCTTTTTGTAGTGAAGTACCTTGTCGCAGCTAACTTCTCTGGATCGTTATTTGGTCCTCTTGTTTACAATTAATTGAATTGAAAAAACTGAACTATTACAGTAGTTCTTTGTAGTGGTTTACCTTGCACCGGTCACATTATCTGAATTTTTAACAGTCAATCTCAAATCTCTGTAGTTGAAATGCATCACTTAGTGGTTTACATAGTCACAGTCACATTATCTAAATTTTTAAATTTTTATTTTGTATTTATTTATTTGAAATGTAACAGTTGGAATATTTCAGTAGGGTTTTGGTGCAGTTTACCTTATCACAGTTACATTTTTTTGATTTTTCCAAGTTCATTTTGAATTTCTTTCGTTGAAATGCAAGAGTTGGAATATTTCAGTAGTGTTTTGTCATGGTTTACCTTGTCACAGTTACATTCTCTTGATTTTTCAAAGTTCAATTTGAATTTCTTTCATTGAAATGCAAGAGTTGGAATATTCCAGTAGTGTTTTGTCATAGTTTACCTTGTCAAAGTTACATTCTCTTGATATTTAAAAGTTTATTTTGGATTTCTTTCGATGAAATGCAAGATTTGCAATATTTTCAGTAGTGTTTTGTCATGATTTTGCCTTGTCACAGTTTCATTTTCTTAATTTTTCCAAGTTCATTTTTGAATTTCTTTCTTTGAAATGCAAGAGTTGGAATATTTCAGTAGTGTTTTGTTGCAGTTTACCTTATCACAGCTATATTTTCTCGATTTTTCAAAGTTCATTTGAAAATTATGGAAAATATAATTATCTAGCTAAAATGTGAAACTTAAGTCCAGTTTTGGATATTTATATTGATGAGGACTGATGAATTTAATTCAACGTTTTTTCTATAAAAACATATAATTTTTTTTAAAATTCGAAATTCTTCAGCTTTATTTATTTTTATCTTTTTTTTGTATGTATCTTAAAATGATAAAATATGTCTACGGCTCTAACAATTCTACTCTATGATTGGTCAGAGATATGATGTGGCTTTCCCATTGGTATTCTATGTCCGGTTGTTGACACTACCTAGTCTATTGCATGCATTAAATCAGTATTTTTTGCGCAGTGGAACGATAAACACATAAGTCATATCTTAAAAAAGTGAAGATGGAGCATTTTAATAAAGTGTATTCACATAAAAAGGTTATTGTAGCATTGAATGCCGACAAGGAGAAGTATTTAAACTATGAAACAAGTACAAGTTGTACCACTATTGGAAATGTATAAATGCATTGTCATGACAGTAAGGAATTCAATTTCTTTGGAATAGCGAAAAAATTCAACTCTTATGTTGGTGGTTATGCGAGATTGAGATTTGCAGAGATGATTGCACTCAAAGAGAATACCAACATAGAGATAATCTTTGATGATAGAGGATCACTCTTTGCTACTGTTGCATGTAACACATTACCTACTGATACATCCAATCGTCAGCTTTCGGATATTAGCATTCAACGGAAGGTCAATAAAAGAAAGACCTACTCTTCTACCAATTTCGTAAGCCAAATCTTGTCTACGTGCTGAAACTGTTACCTGTGTAAAAATAATGTGATAATAGACAGTGAAACTGCCAGTAAAATAAAAAGGGCATTGTCAGAAAATATCACTATGGAATATAAAGATGAATCGATTAAAAACAAAGCACCAGTAAACGTTGCTGCCACTGATCAAACAGTCAATGAACCAAATAATATCAAAGACGAAAAGAATATTCAGGCTGTTGATGAGACACCAGTAAAAACTGTGTATGACTCTAATTGGAATAGTGATTATTCTACTGGTTACGAACTAAGAGAAGATAAAAGCTAGAATATCAAAAGAAAACATGGTGAACGATTTTATGAAACAGATTCGAAATTTTCAAAGTTAACCATTGATATTAATAATGTTTTATAACATATTTTTGTATTAATATTCCAAATAGTATTATCTCATTAAAAATATTTTATGCATTACCTTGTTATGTGTTCATTATTTTTGGAGTAAGATAGCATATCAAACGCTTAGAATGTCTATTAAAACATCGGAGATGTAAGAAAAGGAATTTGCATACATCTATTGCCATAAGAGCCCAACAATAGGAATAGTTAGGTGTTTGAAGTTGCAACTAACAGGGCTTGTTTTGGAGGATGTCGAACTAACAGAAAGAAATTATTTCCATCTTATTGCTTCTGATTCTAGTCATACCCTTACTACTGCTTACTGGTATTGCTACTTCTAGTACTACTCGTGCCACTAAAGCTAAGGCTACTACTGTTGATTCTACTACTACTACTACTACTACTGCTACTAAAACTAAGGGTAGTAAGGCTTTTTATTGTAAAAATAGTGGAACTGCATGGAAGTAAATTGAAAAACACTATGCGCAAATAGGTTGCCAAAAGGACGCATCAGAAATATTTCAGGAACTACTGATGGTTTTAAATTAAAAGTTTTAGTGCGGGTCTAAGTGAATGCTGAAGAAACCGAAGCTCCTATTAGTATACTGCTACTATAGCTTTTTCTACTACGCAAGCTAAAATTATTAAGGTGAAACTTTCAAGAAATATTTAGGCAGATGTTGAACTAAATCAAAACGAACTATGAGCATGTAAGTGTTCAGATAGGTGACAAAGAAATATCTCAAGAATGGCTTACATTATTAACTTAGACCTTCAAGGGTAGGTTGTAGCGGATTTTGAAATAGCCAGAAGACACTAATCTTATACTGTTAATGCTGCCTTTACAGTTACTGTAATAAATGATGCTAAGGGTAGCAAGGTGAAACTTTTAAGGAACATTTAGGTTGAACATTGAACATAAGGAGTTTCAATTAAATAAAAAAAACAATGTGCATGCAAGTTTTTAAAAGGGCATGTAGGCAATATCACAGGCAGTGCCGCTCTATAATAGTTAGAAATATCACTGAAACTTTTAAACTAGCTAATTCAATTGTAAATTAAAAGTTTTAGTGCCCTTTTTAAGAGTCAAAAGATATAAAAGGGCTAGCAGGCCTCGTCAAAAGCCCATTAATTTTCCAAACACATCTAATTAGATTTTGAGACAACTATTTTGTTCAGAAAAGCAGAATGGTAGAGTAACTATTGCTCTATGGATATTGTGTATGTCAACCCCCCACAATTATGCAATTGGCCAATTATGCCTTGAAAACTAAATCAAAAAGCGCTCTGTGGCTAGTTGCCATTAAGATACCTCAGAAAAATATCAAGAACGACTAAGGATATTAAGTGAAAACTTCCGGTGCTACTGCTATTATTACTTCTGCTCTTACAATTGAAATAAACCTAAAAAGTGTAAGTGTATCCAGGTTGTCAAAAAGCATAGATAGAATTTTTGGGAATGATGAGAAGTTTAATTTTTCAGGTCAACTTCAGGAGATATAAAATTGAACTAAACACTATTATTTGTGTCAGGATTAAAAGTTGTTGAAAAAGTTTCTCTAACATACAAACAGCAAGCCAAAGTCTGGATTCTTATGGGAAAAAACGAAGATACAAAAAAAATTCCCATGAAAATGACAATGTCAAGAGAAAATGGACAGAAACTAATTGAAAAACTATTTTCGACAAACCTAGTTTTTCAGAGACAAGTAAAGATCTCCATTAAGCCAAAAATTAGCAGAAATAAAGTCAAATGATCTTCCAAGCGTAAAACTACCACAAATTACAATTAATAAATAAATGAGACCCAAAATAAACAGAAATTACAATAAATAACCAAGTCAAGCACAAAAGGAGCAAAAATTAACATGAGTAGGCAGAGAACCTCCAGGCCTTCTCAAGACTAAAAGATATTTTACACTTTGCTCAAAACAAAATTCATTTTAAATGTTTTTTCCTTTTTTTATTTTACTATACAAGTAATTATTAAAACTTTAGGGAATAAATATCAGTATTCGTATATTAAACTGACAACCCATGGTCATTTTTTTTTTCAGTAAAGTGCAGATTATGCTCTGGTCTTGAAAAGGCATTTATCAGAGACAGAAGATCAATAGAGATTTTTAAGTGGATATTTCGGGTTCTGTGTAGTTAAAGACTGACCAGCGTGGCGTGTGGGTGGCCATTTATCTTCCGAAGAAGGTGTTGGGGCCCCCCTTATTGACAGATAAACGTCCTTTTTCTCTAATACATAGATTTGCATACAATGTAGTTTCTATTGGCACGATAAACTCTCACAGAGGCTAGCCCGTTTTCAATAACGGCTGAAAGGCGAGAATTCCGCAAGAGGGAATAAATTAGTTTGTACTAAACTTATGTTTTAGTCTTCTTATGGACATACTAAATTTTGCCATTGAATCATAATTAATGGATAAAGTTACTTCATTTTTGCAGTTCCATTGGCCCTCGTTGCCACGTGCTGACAAAAGAGAGGTACTGACCTGTTTTCTGTATATACATTTTGTAGTTAGTTCCTGTTTAGAGTTCAACGAAATAACATTGGACTTGACATCAGTAAATAGAAGCGAGTTAGGTTTCTACTGTTGTTTATTGATTATTTCTTCAAAACCTGGAGGAATTGAGTTACTGTTATTCTTAATATCCAATGGAGCTCCCGTCTATCCCAGAGATATTCTTACATATACATTATTGGTAGCACAGATTGTGGCACCGAGGACCAAAAAGTGTGGCGAATACGCCCCATGGAAGGTACACTTGCCGTACCCAAACTTATTATATATCCGACAAGCCCAAAACACGAATATCAGAGCGAGAAGAACTCGTACATTCCACGGCGCGTTGGAGTGTGGTGTGGCACTGTGGTGAGCGTTTACTTACAACCCCTACTTCGGGTGTTTTTACTCGAAATTTTGATACCCATACTTTACACACAATGACGACACCAGCTGACAAAAAAAACAAACAAGATTTATAAAAAAGTGACTGTGTTTCCAGTGATGTGAGATAGGTACAATGGAGGAAGAAGATTTAACTAGCCAAAAATTTACATTAAAAACCTATACAGTCATTTTCCCATTTGTATTATCTACCAATACTGCGTTTTGACATTTTTGTCAGATTCGTCACCAAACAGAGAATTTGCTGTATATTGCTCAGCCCAACAAATAATGCATGGGAAGCACTGATGACACTGAATTTGTAATTTGATTTATATGCAAGGCCGCCGCCAGTTATTTGAGATTGCTAGAAATCAGCTTTATGTGTTCTTTTTTTTCATTAATATACTTCCAACGAAAAATCTATGAAGATACGGTGAAAATCCTTGCCGTGCATGGTGTACTTCGGTTGGACTGGTGATTGGAGGATCCACATCTCGAACAGATGAGTGTATCACGGCAATCACCCGCTACGTGAGAACTGATATGACAAGAATAACAACGTTTCGGAATAAAAATGAATTCTTGAGTACCAAGACGTTCACACCATAACCGATTTTCACTGATTTCCTTAAGAATTCGTCAAGGTATTCACGAGAATCAAAATACACTTTAAAAGTGCTAGATGAGCCGCAGATGACGTTTTGAAAAGTGCGAGATAATGTTTTGCAGCACTTTGAAATAAAAATCTTTTCAGCTGTCTTCTGTCAAATTTTTAGGGTCCCTTCACTACAATCATCAAAAAAGTCAGCTTCGAATTCACTTCAATCGAGGGTTTAAATTTATTAGCATTTTCAGAAATCTGCTTAGCTTCAGTCTTTGATTTCGCCACAATGCGCTATTCAGAAGTTGATTGTTTTAGTTCAGATACTTCGCCTGATTTCTCAAGAAATAAGTAGTCGACAAATGTTTGACGGTCACTTGGCAAGACCATGTTTTTGGGACAATTTCTAAGAACAACGGCATATGACGTAGTAGCGGCAGGTTGTTCAAACTGCGGCCAAAAGATATCATTTATGGTCACCTGACTCTGATTTACGTTTTCCATTAAACCATCGAAGCCACTAAACCAATAAACCATCTATATGTTTTCCACTAAACCACTAAGCCATTTCGTTAACTTCAAATATCAAAATCGAAAATACTGCATCACCTATAGAGGGGGTTTGACATGGCGAAAGAATAACAAATTTTGGTATAGGCTTAGCCTTTTTTGCAGCTGCGAAAAAAATTTTGTACATATCCACTACATTGTCCTCTTTTTTTGTATGATTCATCATTCTTGAAGAAATTTCCAGCTCTTCTAACACAATTTCCTTCGCTTTGATAATACAATCTCGGCCACCAACAACGGTCACATTGCATGTTATCAAGTCCAACTTAATACCATCCGTAAGTACTCGAGTAAGAAAGTTCAGCAACGGGTTAAGCACTAACTTCTCCGACATAACTTGTCACAAACAATTCTAAGTGCAGATCATCCAAACTTTGTCCGATCAAATAGACGTCTCAATGCAGCTGTCCAGATAACGAGCAGCAAGGGTCTACAAACTTAACAGAATCAATGTCTGAATGGAATTCCAGACAGGAACTTATTGAAGTGCCATGAAATAAATTTAACTAATGATCACAAACGTAAGAAAATGACTTTCAAAGTAAAGACAAAAGACCCGAGGGACTTAAAACTTTTGCAAAATCAGCATATACAGCATTGTTTGCCATTACATCTCGAGCCAATATTATTTTTGATATTTAGTTTCTGAGTTTTTTAATTAATGCTGGGAAATCCAGGTCTCCCTCCCATGGAAAATTTCCTCCCCCCCCCCCAAGCAACTCCTCCATGGAAAGATCCTCCGACAAAACACCCCCACCAGAAAATTGTCCCCCCCCCACGAAAATATCTTTATGCTTACCAATAGCCAATACTATTTGTAGTCAATGGGCAAAGTTTATGAATTTCATTCCTTGCCCTGGGGGCTCTGGGGGGTTCAGGTCATCCTCAAGGACATATTAGATCTTTCGACCATGATGAAAAAATGGCTATTTCAAAATTTTTACCAGACAGTTTTGGGTAAAAAAAGGAGAGGGGCTAGGTACTCACCGATGTTTTTCGTCACTCAAATACGGCATTATAACCTTTGATTTCCGATAAAATAACTGATCTCCTGATCTTCTAGGATTGCTTGTTCGATACGGTCACCCATGAAAAAAAAATCCAAAAAAACAGACATCCGTATAAACTTCATGATTTGTAAACATTTTGAATAAACATAAAAATATGATTCTTTTGATGTATCCATTATTATTAAGATTCTATTTATTACAATTTTGGCTACTATTGAGCAGTATTACCCCTTGCTTACAGTTCATTATCTAAAACCATTTGAAATACAGGCAAATCAGTACAACAAATATTGTTTTAGAATCTAGTTATTTAAAACAATTACCTATAATTTATTGTTAAATCAAAATTGAATGAGGCACTCTCAGCTTGAGAGACTGGTTATAAAATTCAGCTTTATTGAGCAAAGTAAGGATAATCACTGTCAGAGCTATCACGATTGTAATCGTAATAACCATCATAAGGTCCATCATCAGAATCATCAGATTCAAAGGAAAATGGCCGTTTACAGGAGAAGGAAAATGGCCGTTCACAGGAGAATCTTAGCAAGGGTAGAGCGTCCGATAAGCTGAATTTATGTGCCGGGGAGAATAATTTGTAATTAACATATAAGTAGCGAAGCTTTGGACAATATTTCTTCACAGTTTCGAGAGTCTTGTCAGTGACTCCTAAGCCATCCTGAAAAGAAAGAGAGAAAAGATTTAAAAAAGAAGCCACGAACTTAGCACTTATAGACTGATGCTACATGCTGAATTAAAACAATGTCACGATAATTCTACACCATCATCGTTAAAGACAATCTAGCAAAAATATTTAACATTTTTGAAGCGTCAAAAAAATATTTGATCCAGCAAATAGCCTGTCTGAACACTGAACAAAAGAGAGCACTGACGCCTAAAGACTTTTTCAAGAGAATTTTACAAACTTAACAGAATCAATGTATGGATGGAATTCCAGACAGGAACATACTGAACTGCGATGAAATGAATTTAACTAATGATGCCAAACGAAAGAAGATGACTTTCAAAGCAAAGACAAAAGACCCGAGGGAATTAGAACTTTCGCAAAATCAGCATATACAGCATTGTTTGCTATTACAGATAATGAAATATACCCACCACCATAAGCAACATATAGATGCCTCGGAATATGTAAAGGAAGGTCTCCGGGAGCACAATACAATCAAACAAATAGAGGTTTGGCTGATTCAGCCTCATTTGAAGACTGGCTCTTCATAAAACAAACAAAACACAAGTTCTTCAACTGAAAGGAAGGAGCAAAATCAAAACTTAAAACGAAAAGAAAATATTTATATGAGGCTGCCACTTTCTCAAACCCTCACTCTTTACACTAAACTTATTCTGAATTTAATAAAAACTTGTTATTATAATTAAACGCCCCGGGTGTTTCAAGAGTCGTTCTTAAAGAATAGGCATAAAAGTAAAAATTTAGCTTAAAGAGCGATGTATTGAGAAAAGGGCAGTCTCTTCATATAATCAATAATTTCTTTTCGTTTAAGGTTTTAATATTGCTCCTTACTTTTAGTTAAAAAATGTGTTTTTTAAAATTTAATTTCTGATCGTTTTTAAATAATGCTGAGAAATCCGGCTCCCCCTCTATGAAAAATTCCCTTCTCTACACGGACAATCACTCGATGGAAGTTATTCCCGTGTAAAATAACCCCCTCTACCCGCAATGTCCTACCCACGAAATTACAAACAAGTTGAAAAGTACCCCCGTAAAATTTCTTACGGACGATTACACGTGAAAAAATTTTCTTAACACACTTTCATTTGGAAAAGAATTTCATTTGCAAAAATTGTTTTAAATCATTCCAGAGATCCTTACCTCCGCAGAGGAGATTTCCCGCAAATACACCACACACTAGTAGAAAGTTGCTCCCATAATAAATTTCGTCTGGAAAAATCATACCGTTGAAAGATCCCACATGAAAAATTTCTTCCGCAACAAATCCCCCCTCCAACGGAAAGATAATCTAAACAACTTCAACTCGGTAAAAATGTCCTCTCAGACGATTCCCTTTAACATCTCCACTTGTAAAATTAAGTCGACAAAGAGAAGGTAAGACTAATAAAAAGAAATTCGAACCCTCCATTTTTTTTTGTCATTTAAAAAGGGCACTAGAACTTTTAATTTCCGTTCGAATGAGCCCTTTATCGATATTCCAGGACTAAGGGCTCAATGAGATAAACCCTGAAAAAAAAACAAATAAACACGCATCTGTGATCTTTCATTTGGAAAAAATATAAAATTCAAAATTTTGCAGATGGGAGCTTGAAACTCCAATCATAGGATACTCAGATACACAGAATCAGATGAATCTGAATGAATCTAAATCTTCATTAATATCCGCTAACTTTTAGGGGGTATTCTCCCCTGTTTTGAAAATCAGGCACATTTTCTCATGTGCGTAGTTTTGATGGGTAACACTACACTTATAGAATTTTATACATTTGGAATCAGTATAACAAGCCAAATTTTTGATATATCTATTGATATCAAAATTTCGTTTTTTAGAGTTTCGGATACTATTGGGCCGTGTCACTCCTTGCTTACAGTTCATTACCCCGAACTGTTTGATCCTCTCAGGCTAAAGTCTCGAGAGTAGCAATAATTATTGAGGATGAAGTATCTTCATATGTCTTGACCGTAGCATTGAAAGTTTTAAAAAGAAAAACTTCTTGTTTGTTGTCTTTTCTGAACATTTATTAAAAAACTTTCAGAAAAAGAAGTTTTTCAAAAAAGAGTAAAGAGTCATATTAAACTCAAAACCAGCACAAACAAATTTCTATAACAATTCAAACTCTATATATATACATTTCAAACTAATATACAAAAAAATCCCTGTAATTTTCTAAAAGACTAGAAAGAACTAAAGAAAATTAACTAAATATTTAATATATAATAATATTATTTCTTGGAAACTCGGAGTTGCTCCCGCAGAAAATTCCCTCTGGGGAATTTATCCCGTGGAAAACTCCCCCCATGAAAAATTTCTCCCGTGAAAAAATCCCCCCCTCCAGCGGAAAGACACGCTAGACAACTCCAACTCGGTAAAAACGTCCTCTGAGACAATTCCCCTTAATATCTCCACATTTAAAATTGAGTCGACAAAGGGAAAGTAAGACTAATAAAGAGAAATTCATATGAGAATTCTGGCAAATTCCGCCAGTGTAAAATTTTCCCTGTAAAGGGCACCCCCGCAAACTTATTTCCCCATGGAAATTCCCCCCAGCAGAAAATTCATCCCCCCTCCACACGAAAAATGTATACGTACTTCCCAATAACAAATACTATACGTAAACAATGGACACATTTGATCACTTAAAGACCTTTTCCCAGGGGCTGTGGAGGGTCATGTTGTCTCCAAAGGCATAGTTATTGAGCCTTTCAGCTATGCTGAACAAAATGGCTATCACAAAATTTTGATCGGAAGACTTTGAGGAAAAAAGAAATATGGGAGGGGGTCTAGTTGCCCTTTAGTTTTTTTGTCATTTAAAAAGGGTTCTAGAACTTTTATTTCTGTTCGAATAAGCCCAATCTCGATATTCTAGGACTGTGGGCTCAATTAGATCATCTCTGAAAAAAAACTAAAATAAAAACAAATAAACATACATCCGTGACCTTTCTTCTGGAAAAAAATTACAAAATTCCACATTTTGCAGATGGGAGCTTGAAACTTCTACGATATGGTTCTCGGATACACATAATTTGATGAATCTAAATCTTCATTAAGACCCCTTGACTTTTAGGGGGTATTCTCCTTTTTTGAAAGTCAGGCACATGTTCTTAGGTGCGTAGTTTTTGATGGGTAACACTTATCTTAATGAATTTCATACATTTGGAATCAGTAACAAGCCAATTCTTTTGATATATCTATGGATATCAAATTTCCGTTTTTTAGAGCTTCAGTTACTATTGGGCAGTGTCGGTCCTTACTTACAGTTCGTTACCCCAAACTGTTTGATCCTCTCTGGCTAAAGTCTCAAGAGCAGCCAATAATTATTGAGGATGAAGTACCTTCACAATTATGACCTGATCGTAGCATTGAAAGTTGAAAAAAAAAAATTCCAAAAAATAAAATATTAAAAAAAAAGTAGTCATATTAAAAACAATACCAGAACAAACAGATTTATACAACAATTAAAACTCAAAACAATCAAAAATTACTTTAAAAAAATCAATGGCAATCAAAAAAAATAGTAAATAAAATATACGATCATAAAAAAAATAGGGATAGCTGGTAATAACATAGAAAAAAATCCTTTTATGTATCTAAAAGACTAGAAGGAACTAATAAAAATTAACTAAATATTTGATGCATAATACTATTATTTCTTGGAAACTCGGTAGCTATAAATTTCATTTAACAACAATTTCTATTTTTATTTTTATATTTTGTACATATAAAGCGCAAATAATCCAACAAATTTTTGACTTTTACAGTTAGGAAAGGGCAGTACACAAACTCCTGTCTGTAGTAATTTTGCTCCTTTTAAGTTTTAACCACAGTTTATATAATTATCCAGTATGATCATTCTCTATCTCACACATTACAAATAATTAGGCTAGAGTGCAAGTGTTCCGGAGAACATTTATCCAAATATAAATATAATTGAAGCCAGATATTTTCACGGTTAGACAAGTCAGACTGCGATCTAATCGGAAACAAGTGAAAACCCGCTATTACGAATAATGCACCTTGTTGGAAACAGTCGGAAACAGACCAACCCGCATTCCCGCTAATGCAGAAATAAGTGGGAGGAGCTTTTTGTTCGCACCGAGAACGAAGACCAGAAATGATCTGCGATAAACTTACTGGATAATTCTATAAACTGTGGTTTTAACTGAATATTCAACATAATTTTAATATGTTCAATATTACTACTTTTGTTTGAAAAACTTTTTTTTGGGGAATTTTTTTTTAAATAAATTTCTGTTCGTTTTTGATTGTCAATGTTATAGATTTTGTTAATACAAGGTTGATTTCCCCATTTTTTTATGTCTCTATTGTAACAACATACATATCTAAGTATAATTCAATGGTTCTATATAGTGATTTTTGAATTATTTCAACATCCCCTTAATATTCCCTGAAAGTTTCAACTAAATGTCATTAGTTGTTTCTGGGATATTTCAGATACGCCCTTTTGATATCCGAGATGAACATATTATCTATTTCGTTGAATATTTCGACTCTTAGCCGATCCTAAGACATTGTAGAAAGACTCTAATGATAATCTGGATGTACATAGTGTCCTTTAATTTAGTTTAAAATCTCCCTAAGCATTCCTCGAAGGTTCAAGTAGTGTTTAACATGACCTGTAAGTTTCAACTTAATGTCCTCAGTTTTTACTGAATTATTACTGATGTCCTCTATTGGCAGTTAGCATGCATAAAGCGTGTTTTGATTTTGTTCAACATTCATTGAAATGTAAAAGCAATCGTAAGAAGTTACAGTTTCAAGTTGTTGTAGTTGGAAGTAGTCACTGTTGTAGTTGCAACCAGTCGCATTTGCAGCCAAAATACTGGTAATAGTAGCCCTGAACGTCTCAATTTAATACCCTTACCTGTTCCTAAAATATTGCAGGTATGCTCTTTTGATAACTTGAATAAAGATAATGTTTTTTATTTAGTTCAACATAACCCTTTTCCCTAATGATAAATCCTACATATAGAATCCTAAAAGGGGCCCCATAGGCCCCTTGTCCCAGGGTCTATGGGACATGGGGTGAACAGACCTTGCGACTATTTTGAAGAAAATCCCCTTTAAATATTCTATGATTTTAAAGAGGAGCATCTAAAAGGACAAGAGGAGGGGGGCTAGTCACTCCCCGTTGCTTTTTCAACTTCCCTCTCAACATCATTTTGAAGTTCTAACTTAATACTCTTAGCCATTCCTTACATATACCAAAGGATAATATACGCCATAAATCTTATTGTGACGAGGATAAAAGAAAATGAATGACATATTTATTTTATAAAATAAATTTTAAAATAATCAGTCTTAAAAGCTAAACCAAATTGATTATCGGTTTTAATCCAATTGATATAGAGTAATGTATGCACAACTAGTAGGTAATGTGTGACGATCTCTAAACGAAAATATTTGTTTTGTGAAAATGCAGTTGGGAACAATGCCCAGTAAGCCACGTGCTGTTATAACCTCGGTCTCCCAAGATCGTAAACAAGCTTCATTTAAATCACGCCTGTGTTTTTTCAGTGTTTATATAGAAGTTTCCGCCCCTCTTTGTTAATTAGTCGTCCATCATTTCAAAACGGACATCACAAAAAGAATCTCAAAAAGAATTATAGACTTTCTCAAAAAGAAATAGTAGGTTGATAGCAGACCTTAGTTGGTTGATATAAATCTTAGTTGAAATAGGAAGCAATTTAAAATACTTAACGGGAAAACTTTATGATGGAGCTTCATTTAGGAGTGGCCAGTTTCAAGGCTGTGCTTCTATAGTCCGTGAAACATTTTCCCATGCAGTCTATGTTCACTGTGCAAGTCACCCCTTAAACTTAACCCTGTGTCATTTGTGCAACATACCTGTTATGAGACATTGTCTAGGAACTTTCAAAGAAGTAATTAATTTCTTTAGAATTTCACCTAAACGCTCTGCAACCTTTAAACAAACTATTAAAAAAAGTAATCCTATCACAGGGACAAAAAGAATAAGATTGAACACATGTTATGAGACTAGATGGATCGAGCACTTAAAAGCAACCAATTTGTTTAAAGAGATGTTCATTATTATCTGTAAAGCTATCAGGGAAATTCAAGAACATTCTGATTCAGCTTCTGAATCGTCAAGCAAGGCTTATTCTTTGCTATCTGTTACTGAGAAATACAGTTTTGCTGCAGCTATGGGTACTGTCAGTAAAGTTTTTAGTCTGTCACACAGACTAATTTAGGAGTTAAAGGGGTGAAGTTTAGGATTTAAGTTTAAGGGGTGACTTGCACAGTGAACAGTGCACAGTGGCTGTACCACATCATAGTCACATCTATCGATGAAGAAAGCAAAATATTATGAATGACGTAGCAATTTTCTTGATTTTAGCATCACACTTGTATTTAAAAAGCAAAAAATTATAATTGCAAGAAATTACTTTAAAGAGTTTGCACCAACAGTAATTTGTGTCCCACTCGTCTCTACTAATGGCAAGTCTTCTTAAATTTTGTCAGATTCCTCTCCCAGATAGGAATCCCGCTGTTCTAAGTTTTCATCTATTCTAGTTTAAAAAATTATGCTTTAAACCTTGACTCTGATTGGTCAGTCAAGAAATTTATGCTTGAAATTTGAACTATATTGAACTCGAGAAATTACGAACGGCAAACATAATTGGCGCTGTAGTCGTGCGTAATTTTGATTTATCGACAAGTGTGACTATAATGTGGCACGGGCATTAATGTTTTTAAGAGAAAGTTCAGTAAACGTCTTTTGTCTTAATTTCTTTTGAATGTTTGTCGTAATTAATACTTTCATTTATTGTCATGATCCCTTCTGCCTTTGGCGCTTGTACAATATAAATATTATGCTTCCAAGCCTAGTGGCAAATCAATTCTCATGTCTTAAGAATCAAATAAATATATTAAAAGGGGATTTTCTTCAAAATAGTCGCAAGGTCTATTCACCCCATGCCCCATAGGCCCTGGGACAAGGGGCCTATGGGGCCCTTTTAGGATTCAAAATATAGGATTTACCATTAGGGGAAAGGATAATGTTGACCTAAATCAAAAAACATTATCTTCATTCGAGTTAACAAAAGAATATACCTGCAACATTTTAGGAACAGGTAAAGGTATTAACTTGAGACGTTCAGGGCCGCTGTTACCAGTGTTACAAATGTATTACCGATTTTCTGTGTTCATCCCATTTATCAACAACTCTCTGCCGCAGCTGCATCACCGAATCCTTACCCACAGAAGGTTGCTGGAGTCACTGCAATACCTACTCCCTCAGCACTGTATTTCGATAGACGAAGAAAAAACAAAGGATATATCAGATAATCTGACTAATTTTTGTATCTTGATGCAGAAAGCTATAGGGGAAGCTTGTAAGCTGAGTTACCTCTGTGGAGGAGAACCTGGATACAGTCAGAAAACGTAGCACCAAAATATTTCATAACGTGCTCAAAAGAATGTGATAAGAACATTTTCTGCACTCTACATCAATTTTTGAAGATTGGTGCAACGATTCCCGTCACTATGGCTTCGTGTGAATCTGCTTTATCTGTCCTAAGAAGAGTGAAATCTTATACTAGGAGTGCTTTGGGTCAGGAACGGCTAAATGGATTTGCCTTATTATCCACACACAGGTGAGTTCCAGTAAATGCAGAAGATATTTTGGATAAACTAGCCTTTTGATCATAGATAAACTAAATTTTGATCAGTGTTCAAGGGAGGGGCATTTAAAAAGGACAGGGGTACTTGCAGTTCACAGATCCCTTTTCAACATACCCTGTAAGTTTCAACTTAATGCCCTAAGCCATCCCTTAGATATTGCTGATACGCCCGTTTGACATGTACGCCCTTTCCCCAAATGCATTATTATTTTACCTTGAATATTTTGAATAAAAAGGCTATTTCAAAATTTTGATCAATTTGTTTTGGAGAGGGCAGCTAAAGAGGGCATGGGAAGGGTCTGCCATCCTCCAACCCCTTTAAACATTCTCCTCAAAATTTCATGTGATTTTTAACGTCACACCAACAGCTATTATAAAGTTATTACAGATCCTCTCTTTGATAAACTAGACGTATATAATGCCTTTTGATACCCCTCAACATTCTGAAAATTTCACCGCCCTTAGCTTTTTCAGATACACACAGAACCAAAACTTTCCCTTTTCTAATGATAAATTCTGCAGTTCAACAGTATATAAATTGCGTAATTTATAATCCTTCCAAAGCCAATGTGGGGAGTATGGAAACCAGGGAGGCCTAGCTATTAAATCTTTTGACCAATAGGAGCTAAATGATAGTTAAAAAATTTCGACCATTGTTGGTGAGAGGAGGCACATAAAAAGGGCACGGTGGGAGGGGGCGGGTAGTAACTGAGAAATAAATCATTTTTTATCAGACGTTTTCCAATAATATTATTTTAAAAAAATGAGGGTCATGTCGTTTTAATCCCAGAATTGAATCCTTAGTGCCTGAGGGAATATTTTCAGGGAAAAGAACATACAAGATAAGTATTATATTTTTAATTAGGTATAGCTAGCTTTAATTAGGTATAACCCATCTGCTTATACAGGTTAGCCCTTTAAATATTGTTCTTGGCTTCTAGAAAATCATTTGGCCTGTTCCTATGCATCTGCTGTTTAAATGCCTCGTGCTATCTTCTGAACTTCAACGGCTGCAGTGAATTGTTTCCGTGAGAACATTTTTGCGATTTTCTGACATCCGCTTTTTTGAAGGCGCAAAAAAATTCACATCAATTAGAACCAAAGATTCCAATTGGTTCAAACTGACCAACCTGATCGAAATATTCTTAATTGGTTTAATTTTGAGCTGTGAGTTAACTAGTTTCCCGATTACACTTACTTGAGATATAGTTTTTAACAGTAGGAGATCGTTTGAGATATTGAATAGAATTTAGATTGAATAGAAGTTATTAAGTATATGAGATGTAATACCCCATCCTCAGAACCCCGCTCCTTATAGTACTTTAAAGAAAACTTCTCATTCTAATTAAACGGCCCTTATAAACCAGGAGTCGTTCGTAAAGAATTGAGACAAAAGCCAGACTTTAATGTAAAGACCGAGGTATGTAAGGAGGATGTATCCCTCCTCATATTTGGAATTATCTTTGATAGTTTTAAGTTTTAATGCTTTTACTTACTTTCCGTTTAAAAAAATTTTTTAAAAAAAAAGATTTTTTTTTCGCTTTTCAAACGGGACGTCTTCTTCCACTACATGGAAAGTTACACAAAAACAACAAATTCCTCCACATAAAGTTTCTATTGGGTAAAATTCCACCAGGAAATTCCATCCTCGCTGAAAACTCTCGCCGGAAAATACTGTGTAATTTTTTTTCATGAACCCCTCCCTCTCCAAATGGAAAGTTTCTTCTGCAAGAATACTCCCCCCCCCCCTATGGAAAAATATTCAGACATTTCCCACCCTGCTTAAAATTTCCTCGGAAAAACTTAAAACTGAGCCACCAAAGAGAAAGTAAGAAATAATGATCTTGCACAGGAATTTTGACGAACTCTCAACGTAAAATACACCCTATGAAATTTTCCTCCCAATTCAATGTCCATACTTCTGAATAGCAAACATTATATCTACACAATGGGCAAATTTCTTAACTTACAACCCTTTCCCCAGAGGCTGTGGGGAGAGGGCGTGTCATCCCGAAAAAAATGGTAAATGGAATTTTCAGACTGTGCTAAACAAAAATAAGGTTAACCCAAACATCGAAGATCCTTAGTGGCACTGTCCGTCAGTTAAGACAAGCAATAATACCAATTACAGCAAGATTTCAGCTTTTAAAGAACTTTTATTCGCCTCTTTCACTGGCACCGAGTCGCTTAAGTGTTATAAGTATTTAATTTTATAAAAATGTAGGCAAATCGTTGCTTATACTATCGTTAACAGGGAGCATATAATTTTAGTTTCTGTAGCTTAAAGCTTACCACTTTCATTTCAAAACTGTTTCAACATGGAGCAGTAACAACATAAGTATGTTTCATTGCACAAACGAGACCTTCAAGCGAAATTGGAGGGATAGGCCAGAGGCTACTAAAAACATGTATTCAGCTTAAAAAACTTCAGCGTATTACAACTTAGATAATTTCAAATGTTGAATTAATTCTTCTTTCGGGAACATTTTCTTCGTAATTTGTTCTTTAGCTTGTTTTGTCATACTCCCGGGCCTGCCACCTCGGGTTCTTATCGCCTCTCTCCTATATATAACCCAGCAGAGCATCCATTCTGCAATATTTAGTCCAGGACTGGCACTCCTTTAATAGTACAGGCAGCTTTAATATTTCTCCCTTACTAGTTCAGTGTCAGCAATCCTGAAGACAGTTCAAAAGAACAGAGAACTCTGGAATCCCCTATTAGTATTTTTACCTTTTACAAAAAAGTCAATAACACCAAAGATGAAACTAATTAATAAGAAAGAAAAGATTTTAAAAAAAATGCATTGAAAGTATTCTCCTTCTGTTCATAATCCTGCAATTTCAAGGATACTATCTACTTAAAAAAAAGAATAATGATATACTTAAATTACCTCCACACCGAGGAAACGTAATCTTGTTAATTCTGGAAGGAGTTTAGATAAACCCAAGTCGGTAATTTTACTGCAACCCCTTAAATCCAGTTCTTCTATAAATCGTTTCAATGGCAAAGGCTGTGCTGCAAGGTCCATAAGACCACAATCGGTAATCTGAAATAAAAACGAACATAAAATTCGAACAACATCAGATACGCCTTTACATTAAAATTGGCAAAAACTAAATTGTAGAAAATAAGCAGCAACTATAAGAATATATGAGAAAAAACTTCTTATCATTTACATAGTAATATAAAAGTAGATTCCCATTTAAAACATTTCAAATATATTTCCATCTATGGTTTTGTTTTTTCACAAGGTTGGAATTCCATTCCAAAGGACCAAAGGACCTAAGGCTAATAGAAAATGATAACCTTTCCCTTCCGTCAAGTTAAATGTTTAATATGTAAGCTTGAAAGAATAGAAAAAGTTAAACAGATATCGGGCCAAAGATGATATAAGTATTGCTTTCTTTGATAACTGTAGCTGATCAAAGAAGTACAATCAAGGTATCTATTAAAAAACTCCACGTCAAAATTTTGTCGAAAGGCACACGTCAAAAAGTCGAAAGGCCACGTCAAAAGGCACAAATCACTTCCAATATCTAGGTTTATCTTGGATATACCGTGTCTAATTATATTTTATAAGCCAAACAAAATAGAAACTATAGTTATTTTTGTGATTCCTATGTGTAACAAGGCAAAGGAATTGACTGTCACCCTTAGTTTCACACCTTAGGATAACACAACCTAGATCCAGCAATATAGGGATTTCTCTTGACTAGCACCAAGCTTATTTTTCTGGATTAAGTAGTGGAGGGTTCATCATTTTCTGTTTTTACTCCTCCCGTTCATTACACAGCTTATGCTCTGTGATGAACGGGGAAATCTGTGTCTTGATTGGGAACTTTCATCGTTGGTATGAGAACTTTCATCATTGCAGTATGTACCAGAGGAACCGTCCCCTCTAAGGAAATATTTATTAGAGGAAACACAGGACGTGGCACCTCAGGTCAAATAGTGTGACCCTTATGGCCCCCACCCTCCACAGATTGCACACTTGTAAAGCCTGCTCTAGTTGTAATGTCAGCGCGGAAAGAACATTCGGAATCCTTGGGACAATTCAATCAAGTTACAATACTCTAGCGGCACCGCCTATAGTGCCATATGATGGTGGCGTTAGAGAGCTAATACTGGTGTCGACGGGTACCAGAAGGGACAAACGGTAATATTCTATCTGCTTACATGCACAGTATTAACGAAGACTTAAAATTTATACTAACAGTAATGGGACAATTGCTGAGAAATGAAGTTGTAGATGGCACATGGGTAGATATCAATTTTTTGTATAAAACTATACCAAAATCGTCTTAAAAACTGTTAGTTTTAAGTTTAACCAGTAAATATATTCGTCAGCAGGAGTGAAAATTTTTATTGACCCACATCCCTTATTTAACTAATTCAAGTGCAAAAAAGCGACAATTTTAATAATTTTACCCTCCTAAAGTGGCACTTTGCAGAAAATGAAATGGATGGTTTTTTAACGTGTAATGAAACATTCACTTACGAATATTACAAGCATGCCTCAAAATATGGTGAATAACAATAATCACCTACCGAAGAATTTTATTATTCACTTCACGAGCGACAATGTACCCTTGCCTAATCTAAATTCGCGAAAAACTTTGGGTAAAGGGAAGGTAAAAATGGGGGAGAACATTGTAAATTGTACTTAAAAAGCTATGTATTGACGTTCTTGGATATTTTGTTTAAAAATACGTATAAAATCTATGATAAATATGGGTTGGAGTTAGAGTATTATTTTTCTACACCTCACCTGGCGATGGACCTAAAACTTTAAATCGCGAAATAAAACAGGTCTTATAACCGAGGTTGATCAACACCTATTCGTACAAAGATTACAAAGATACAAAGATAATTATATAAAAAGATACAAAGATAATTAGAAAGTAAAAAGTACAAAGATAATTAGAAAGATGAGTAAGGCTAAAGCCTCGTTCAAGTGCACATTTATCTCAATTGCTAGAGCAGGATGACCGTCCTGTTCTTTTTCTCTCTCTTTTTTTCTTTTAAGCCAAGTAATAACCTCTAAATCATTATACTATACTCTCTTTTAAACAAATAAGAACATTTCATCCCCCCCCCCTAGAAGTGAACGTATCGTTTTCGTATCTATGACGCATGCAATATTACAAAAAGAGCATAGCTAAGCATACAATACCAAGTGTACTTAGTCTATTTACCAAAGGCATTTTAGGTACTTTCATAATACCAAGAGGACAAATGAACAACCTGGACCATCCAACGTGACAAAATCAACCCAAAAGGCTAAGGCAAAGGGCAATCTAAAAATATATAAAGTAATGATAATCTAAAACTAATAAAAAAAATATACAGCCATAATACTGTCAGTTAAAATTACAGCCAGTAAAAAAAAAAATTGAAGAGAAAGGGAAAAGCTGAGCCTATTATACGCAGAAGCAGTAACTAAAAAAAATAAAAACCAAATATTAAGAAAAAATAACCTTCCGGAAAAAATATACGCGACAGCGACAACTATAAGTGATATCAAGAAATTAAGCATCAGAACATTTCAAAAATAAAGCAAAGAACAAAGTTTACGCTAAAGTTTTTTATTGTTTAAAAAAAAACAGAGTTGTGAGAAAGTCAAACTTTAGCGTATAGAGCGAGGCGTTGAGGAGGGGACAGCCCCTTTCATATACGGAATAATTTCTGTTCGTTTTAAGTTTTAACGTCGTTCCTTACTTTCAGTTAAAAAAAACTTGTTTTTTTATTTAATTTTTGAACGTTTTATAATTAATGCGGGTTTTGATTTTGGCTCACCGTACATGAATAATTAAAACAAAATTTGCATATTAATTTTTCTTTTATTTGGATTAATGACTTTCTTGAAACTTGTTTAATTTTATTTACGAAGGTTTTATTAGTAATAAATATACGTAACTAACGACTTAACTAACGTAAGAACTTCTATATTCATATATTTTTAATACGTATATTAGGGGGTTCTTCCCCTAGTCAATACTTTGCTCTTAAAGCTAAAGTTCCAATTTTGTTCCAATTCTTTAAAAATGACCCCTGAATCACAAAGGCCTTTAATTAGAATAAATAGCTCTTACGAAAGTACTAAAAAATCTTTGGCTTAAAGAGCGAGGTATTGACAAGGGGGCGAACCCAATTATATACGGACTAATCTCTGTTCGTTTTAAGTTTTGATGTTGTTCCTTACTTTCAGTTGAAAAACTTGTTAATTTCTGATCTTTTTTTAAAATAATGCTGCGAAATCCGGCGCCCCATTCTTAACAATGTCCCTTCCCCCATGAAAACTTCCTTCATGGAAAGATCTTCCAAAATAACCCCCGATCCCCCCCCCACTACCAGAAAAAATCCCCCCTGAAAGCGTCTGTATACTTCCCAATAACCAATACCACATGTTAACAGTGGGTAAAGTTCATAATTTTCAGTCCTCCCCCTGGAGACTTCAGGGGATTAAGTCATCCTAAGAGACATAGTTATCATATTTTCGACCATGCTGAACAAAATGGCTATCTCAAAATTTTGACCGGGTGACTTTGGGAAAAAAATGAGCGTGGGAGGGGGCCTAGTTGCCCTCTGGTTGGTCACTTAAAAAGGGCAATAGAACTTTTAATTTCCATTCCAATGAGCCCTCTCACGATATTCTAGGACCACTGGGTCGATACGATCACCCCTGAAAAAAAAGCACGCATTGGTGATCCTACTTCAGGCAAAAAATACAAAATTCGACATTTTTGCAGATAGGAGCTTGAAACCTCTACAATGGGGTTCTCTGATACGCTGAATATGATGGTGTGATTTTCTATAACTTTAAGGTTCTATAACTGTTAGGAGGTCTTTCCCCCTTTTTTCAAAAATCAGCCAAATTTTCACAGGCACGTAATTTTTGATGGACATGACTAAAGTTGGTGAAACTTGTTTGAAATGAGCATTAAAATCTGATATTTTTGATGTATCTATTGGTATCAACATCCCGTTTTCTAGAGTTTCGTTTACCATTGGGCCGGGTCGCTCCTTACTTACAGTTCGTTACCACGAACTGTTTGATATTTGATAATTAAACCCCGTCCAATTTCTAACAACTTCAACTAAGATCTACTAAGCTTCAAAATATTGGTTTTCTTTTTTAAAGTTTTTGAATTGTTGTAATCCCTTTTTATAAGTTATTATATATAAATATATATATATATATATATATATATATATATATATATATATATATATATATATATATATATATATATATATTTATATATAATAACTTATATATATGTATGTTATTATATATATATAGATATATATAAATACGCATTATATATAATGCGTAAAGAGCAAAACACTTGTACTTGCAAAAACACGTTAATGCATTTTAGCAGAGGATTGCAGCGATACAAAAGGGATAAAAAAGAAAACCAAAAGTTGAAAGCTTAATTGTAACTAGTGTTCGAAAAGCATCATTACCGAGATTGTTTTCTTATAAGTAAGTATAAGCAATGTCTTTTTAAGATAGTAAAAAAAGTTTACAGAACTTTTTAAAGTTCAGTTCAGAATCACAAAAGTTATTATATAAACTGTAAAAAAATATTTACGGTTTAGGAGCAATATTTTAATTCAAATTAGAATAATACCTGAAAATTTTAAAATTAGTTCGTTTTTTTACTAGATAAATCCACTCGCTACGTGATGAATATATATATATATATATATATATATATATATATATATATACATATATATATATATATATATATATATATGTGTGAAAAGAAAGAGAAATACAAACTCTCAAACATTGTAAACTAAGCTTCTTTAAAGAACAGGATTTGAATGCAAACTTCAAAGACAAATCGGTCACTTTATTGCAACTGAGGTCCAACTCTGTCAACCCTGTAAAAATGAAATATTCAGAGCAACCTATAATTCAGAACAAGTCGGGTTCCTTCGATAATTCCACATAGCATATTCAAAAACAGGGGTGTTGTATGGATTCATAAAAATATTCAGCCAACAAATTGGGGAAGATTTATCATATTGCCCATTGTGTCCTATGTTCTTCGACAAATAGTTTCTTGCAGAGCCAGCCTCTCCAACCAGATAAGGGTCAGAACTTATTTTGCAATATAAAATAGTTGCTGAACAGAACAGAGCATGAAAAGATCCTTATAACAAAAAGACGGAATAAGTCAGGGGCAGCCAGAGAACCAGGACCAGAATGACCCCAAACCAACGGCATACCGAATGTTCAGAAAATACTTGAATAATTACCCTTACTAATAAGTGTTGTAAATATTTAAAACTACTGCACTAAAAAACATGTTAACAGACAGTCCAACGGAACACCACAAGTATTTAACTAGTATGAACTGGACTTTTAATTTTTATCTTTTCAGTAGAAGATTAGTTAATAAATACAAAAGTATTTAAATATAATTAATCTATACTATTACATTAAAATATAGTGTAAAATTAATCTGAAAAAATTAGAAAAAAAAACTACAAATATTATAAGAATCACCAAAAAATTTAATTAAGACAATTAGAATCCACTGAATGTAAATTGAATATGTAAAAGATACTGCTTCCAGTAAATGGTTAATGGCATTAGCCTTTAGGGGAGTTACGTTTTTGTTGAGAGGGTTGAGTTGAGTTGAGCCTTTAAGGGGTTGAGTTTATAATCCAATTTTATATTGATTTGATTTGCCACTTAATTTTATCACATTTTCTGTCCTTTTTTATTAATGGATTAAAAAAAATTTCAGAAAAAAGTCGTTTAAAGAAAATTAAATACTAGGCCTATAAAAAAACTAATATAAGAAAAAATAGAAAAATACAATAAATAAACTTACAAACGACTAGAAATCACTACTAAAAAACAAGTTAAACCAAAAACGAAAAGAAATTAAATGAACAGTCTTAGCAAAAAAATATACATCAGGCACTAATATAAAATGCTAAATAAACTTCAAACGAGTAAAGCTGGAATTAAATATGCAAATCAAGCTTAAAACAAACAGAAATGTTGTGATAATGAAGCATAAATGAAACTCAAAACAAACAATCATAGCAAAAATAAAAATAAAACAGGTACTAATATAAATGAATAAATAAATCTTAAAACGAGCTAAACTTAAATTGAATATGCAAATCAAGCTTGAAAGGAACAAAATTCCTACAAAAGAGTTTGGGTTTTGCCTCCTTCTTTCAATGTAAAAGTCTAAAAACTACTAAGTCATTGCCGCTTTACATTAAATTTCTGCCGGATACCAAGGGCTCTGCTGGGGCAAAAAGAGTAAGGGAGGGAACTTGTGATTAACAATGGATGAGACACTGGCTCTTGATCAGAGTTAGGAAGATAATTCGTAAATAAATATGTACAAAACTTTAAAATTCAAAAAATTTCTATGACTGCCCTTCTATAGGGCCATAAAAAATCATCGAGATTTTTACTTTCATTTAAAAAAAACTTGTTTTTTTTTATTGAATTTCTTATCATTTTTCAAATAGTGCCAGTGAATCTGGCTCACCCTCTATAAAATATACCCCCCCCCCTTCACATAAAACTCACCCGTGGAAATTTATTCCAACTTAAAGTGTCTCCCCCCTCCCCTCTCGTCAAATACCCTCCAGACAGATTCGTCATCGGTAATAATCATCCCCTCCCCAGGACATGGCGTGTGTACTAGGTAATGTCGTCCAAAAAACTTTTAATATCAATATTTTATTTTTCTAATCATTAAGACTAAATAAAAATCATGTTTGTACAAAAAAAACTGTTCGTCAATAACAATAGAAAATACTTAAACATATCTTTTAAGTATTTTTTTGGCCATCCTATAAAAATACTATTGTCAGCAGGGCCGTATCCTAATTTTTTTTTAGAGGGGGGGGGGTGTTTAAAAATGGACTTTTATTTCGAAGGAGGGTTTTGCAAAAACAAAACTCCAAAAAAAAACATACAAAAATTTGTTTATATTCATTTTTGCTATGTTTTTACGACTCGAACAAACATTATCGGGGGGGGGGGGGAACGTTCTTTTATATGTTATTGTATTCTAAAGGGAAAATATATTCAAGTTACTTGATTTTTCAGATGAATACTTGACATTAAAATATGACAGCCTCTGTCTTCTTAATTTGACGTAACACTCGTACGCAGGGCAGATGCAAGTAAAATTCAATACCATTCCCACTTGATCTCTTATTTTAGTACATCCAAACGATCAATTTTTTTTCAATAAAAGGTGGGGGGGGGGTACAAAAATATAACCAAAAAAATAACTTAGAATAGTAGTAAACTATGAAACATATGACATTATTTATAAATATTTAAGTATTTGACCAGCACTTTTTTGGGGACTAGAGCTTCAGAACAGTTCAAAACAAGTTTTTGGCGTTGAATTTTACTTGAAGTCTGGAAGTCAAGATAGACAGCATCCATCAAATGTTACTGTGTTCCATTTCATTACCTGAGCGACAGATAAACTCATGATAGCCCAATGAGCGTTTGAACTTTGGTACAAAGTTTCTTTCAGTCAGAATAAACCAGAATAACTCCCCGTAAAATAAATTGCGGACGATTCAGGCGCAAAAGTTCTCCTTAGCATTCTATCCTTTGAACAAGACCTTGATCCCTAATCGGTTCCTCCATCACCTCAGAAAAGCCCTTTTCCTGTGGAAATTAGTCCACAGACATCAAAACAGGCGGAAGATAGCCCCCGGATAATCCCCCCGGAATATCTATATATCCAGACTTTACCAACGGGACTTTAAAAAAAATTAAAATGAAATTTCGTATCGTAGGCCTAAGTGATAAGATAACCGACAACGTGCGTTCGATTTATGTTTCTCTTGGGTAAACTGCAGTAAATATAATTTTACTTACTTTTCAAATTACTAAGCGGGGGTCTGGCAACGACGATTCCAACATTTTGGAGGCCAGTGAATGCCTCATCGGTTAGATTACAGTCTTTCACTTTAAGAGTAGCCAAATTGACTAAATTAGCAGCTATTTCTCTAAACAACTTGTCATCCAAAGGGCATGACTTTAAACTAAGAAATGTCAAATTTAGGAGCCACGAGGTGATAAATTGGAGGCACTCCTTGTCAATATCACTGCTATTTCTAAATGGAAAGTCTATTTCTAAATGAGTCAACTGTATATCCAATGGTTCATCAAACCATATCTTCATAGGACGAATACCAAGATACTGCCAGTTCAAAGCTATTTCAAGAGTTTTAAGTTGCTTTAGATACATTAAAGACTTCAGCCCAAGGGATAAATTGGATTCTAAACCATTGAAAGAGAATGTTATCAACTTTTCCAGGTGGCGACAAAGGAAACTGAAATTTTCACTAAAAATCAGATAGGTCTCGATGTGTAGATGGGTTATCTCAGTTTGATGAGTAGCAATAGCTTCAACAATCCTTTCTGTATCTTTTCCAAAATATACTAGGTTCAACGATTTTAGCCTCAAATCTGGTACTTTTAATAAACAAACTAATTGTTGAGTGTCTATATATTCTAAACTAAAATCAAGATTAAGTGAAATAATGTTGGAACATTTTGGTTCAATTATATGTCGTACTAATGACAGACTACTGTCGTAACAAGGTGACAGGCCAAGGTGAACTAGATTGGGCATGAAATTCGTCAATTTCATAAGTGTAGTTTCAACATAGGTACTATGTTTCATTTCAAAATGACTGACACTTGCTAAATTTCTTAAATCACAAACTGAATCCGCTCCAGGCGGATGAAAATAACTACAGTTTATTAAATATCTACAGTCATCCAAACTGAGGGTTACTAAAGAAGTACAGCAGCAAAGGAAACTCTCAATTTCTCTTTCGTTTATATTACACTTTCGGAAACTTAAATGATTTACATGAGGCGAAAATAACTTCCAACACTTCAATATTTGTTCCCATTCGGTCTCTGAAGTCTCCAAACCAAAGTCCTAGAAACAGAAAACACAAATTTGACAAAGTAAAACGTTTAAATTATATATGATTTTGACGAGTCAAAATTGAGGCTGTTTAGTACGCTTTCTATTTTATCCCGTACCGTCACGATTTTCAGAGGCGTTTTTCTGAATTCAAAGCATTACAAAGGTTTAAATTACATGATTAGTTACAAAGAATCTACCAATATAATAACTGTCTCAAAATAAGATTCATTTTTCATTTTCCTTGGTTCTTCAAAGGATATTTATGGCTCTATCACATATCAGGTTTTATAATTAAATAGAGTCAAACCTAAACCTGTTTCATTATACACATTAATAAAGTAACTCTGACAAAGTGTTGAGCGATATTTGATATCAATACATTAGACGAAATATCGAATATCGAAACGTATTATCGAAATCAATATTTTTCTGGGGTCTCTAACCCCCTATATTCCCCGCGGAAAATCCACCACATGAATATTCTGCAAATTTTCAGGAGACATCTTCGAGATTCTATGCAGGTTTGAATTCTTTCTTCTATAATTCATTTAATTTATCCTTATCTTACATCTTACCCTGGCTTATTTTTTGCAAGAATTCATTTCCGGCTCCCGAGTCAGATACATGTGTATTATTACAAACTGAGTATGAAAAGTTCATAACAGATGACATTATAATTAAAAGTTGAAATTTTGAATGTTATCAAAGCTAAACTAACCGATCAGACATGGTGAATTTTCTCAGTCTGGAGAATTCTGTCAAGGAAAAGGAGTTAACTGTCACGAGGCCGTATCCAGGGGGGGGAGGGGGGTTACCCGGTTTGAACCCCCCCCCCCGAAATTTTTGACTGAGTCGAAAATTAGTAAAACCTAGGTAAAAATCAGTAAAATCAGTCGAAAACTGAGTCAAAAATTGAAGGCTCACCTTATGAAAATTGCCACTGAGTGGGGGATCAAGGACAAGGTTGTTGCGAAAGTAACTGATAATGGAGCAAATATAGTTTGGGACGTAAGGGATGCTGCATCCCAAGTAGGTACATGATGGACACATATTTCGTTCTTTACACATAATGTAAATTTGATGGGGGGGGGTGCTATTATTGATAATTCTAAATTTTTTCCATTCGTCCAAAATGCTAAAATATTTTAAGTTATTTAATACGTATTGTTTTAGATACTGACAATATGCGCCAGGTTCAAATCTCTATTTACAATATTTGCACCAAAAAACTAAAACCTGATGCGACCAGTACGGACATGCTGATGTTTTTTAATAGCCAGTAGTTTTTTTTTCTTTTTTACAGAGCCCAAAAAATTCCAAATATAGGTTTTTATTATATTCATTTATTTTATCGAAGCTTATTTGTATTTTTTTTTTTTAAGTTATTTTAGTTTTGAAAAAAAGTTATACAAAATACCCATTATTTACCATTTGCGTCTACTGAACTTCAGAAATTCCATGAGATGGCAAAAACTAATCCGATATACCGATATCGATATACCGAATATCGGAAGTAAAACTATGGATATATCCATTAATCAAAATGTCACCAAACACTACGGTGACCCTACTTCCTCAAACAGAACCAGTAAAATACAACTGAGTTGTATCAGTACTACGAATCAAAATTACATGTATTCAAAAAATTTTTTGTTTTTCTTGTCCGCATGCAGTCAAAATATGTACTGTATGGCGTGTTGTAGCAACAATGACTACATTAATAAAAATAATGAAGCTAAAAATAAATCAATGACTGACAATCTGCGTACGTAATAGGAGAAAAGTAGAATTAATGTTAGAAATACAATAAAGGATAAAAAAATTCAGATAAAGATGAGGAAAGAATTTGTTTTTCAGAATGGGCATTCCTAAAGTCTTAGTTTCGGTCAGTCTCCCCTGTTTTGTCCCGCGGTTAATTATCAGTCTGAAACTTTCGGGTAAAGTTTTGTGAGGGAGGAATATAAACTTTTCGTTTCTTATAGCCTACTGTATCAATGTCTCATGCTTACGGGCAATTAACGGGGAAGGCTTGAAATCTTTTGTTTTGTATTTTTTTGTTTGTGAGAGAGATTTTTTATGCGACATAAATTGCCAATTGCTAATGGTAAGAAAAAGTTGTCAAATTTAACAAGGAATTGAAATCTTTCACATCAAACTTCGTTATAGGTTTAATAATTAATTTTGAAGGGGGTATCATAATAGGAGACATTAGTTGGAATTATTCCCCAAATTCCTTCTGAAGAGCAAAAATATTTTTGATTTAATTTCCAATTCTCAACAGCAATCACTTTATCGTTCGAAAGATTCTTTTTTTTGGCAAGCTGTTTCTAGTAGATAAATAGTTCTATAGATCAATCAATAAGAAAAAAAATATTTTCATTGGGCCTGGATCATTTGGCAGTGTCCAAGATTTATACACGTTTGCCTTGCCAAACAGTTCGCGTGTCGCGGTAGCGACACGGCTCAAAAGCAACCGAACCTCTAAAAAAAACTAAATTTTGATATCAATTGATATATCAAAATAAATTGTCTTGTTAAGCTGATTCTAAATATACAAGATTCATTAAGATTAGTGATACACATCAAAGGTTACGAGTCTGAAAAAATTTTCCTGACTTTTGAAAAAAAGAGGAAACACACCCTAGAAGTTACAGAATCCAAGTGAAAATTAAACCATCGAATTCAGTGTGTCAGAGAACTTAGCTGTAGAGTTTTCAAGTTCACATATGTAACAACAGCGAATTTCGCATTTTTGCCAAAAGAAAGTTTACGGATGTATGTTTTTTTTCCCAGGGCTGATAATATCGAACCAATTGTGCTAGAACACCAAGAGAGGGACCACTCAAACGGAAAATAAGTTATTGTGCCCTTTTTAAGTAGCCAAAAAGATGGGAGGGTACCTAGCTCCCCTCTCACATCCCTTTTTCCCCATACTTGTCCTATCACAACGTTGAGATAACAATTTTTTCAGCATAGTTGAAAGGCCCAAGAGCTATACCTGTGTCGATAACATGAACCCCCTCCCCCACTGCCCCTTGGGAAAGGTCTTTAAGGTATAAAACCTAATTTGATTCTGGTTGTTAATTTCTTTTTTTTTTCAAATTGATTTCAAATAATAAAGTGTTAGAAAGTTGTTTCAGAGTCTAAGCCCGTTTTTGGCGAATTTCCTCAAGGGACTATTTTATACCCAGTTTTTTTCTACTCATGGTCAATAATACTGCCGCTGAATTGGAAAGTAAAGGGAGGTATGTTGATTACTGAAGTATACTTAAAATTTTTTATAAAGCGACTCCAGTAGAGCTGTTGCAATAGTTGAAAAAGTGAGAAAAGAGTCAGATGTCTTTACTAATGATTGAATGAAAATATGAATTACATTTTGCCGATTTAATTTATTTTAAGAATATTAACCCGACTTTTAATCCCCTTCTCTGTGAACAGATAGTTGTAAATAAAACTAAACTGTTAGGAATAACAGTTTACGTAATACCTTTAATCAGGCAATTTTTTTCCAAGAGAAATAAAAGATAAATGAACATTAGCCTGATCGTCCTCAGGAAATTATTTAATATTTAAGAATCCGGTAATTCTTTATGGGCATCATTACATTTATTTCTAGGTAAATAATGAAGCTTATCTAAATATTCTTCGTGATCATATCATGGAAACTTCCAGCTCAGGTTTTCCTTATTCACTGCAGATAAGATAGGCGCATGTTATTTGCTCCTTTTAAGTGGCAAGAGATTCATTTCGAATTTTATAAGCTATTGTTTTGTTCCTTGGACTTAGACCAGTGTATATAAATGATAATAATCAAGACCTCCTGAAGATTTCTGAATCAAAATCTCGATCCTTTGTTTAAATTCAGTTTTGGTTTTACATTAGTATTACAAGCTAGTGTTGAGTTATATTACATAAGAAAATCAAAAAGTCTTCGACATGACTTTATTCATACTTCTCAATAATAATATCATATATTAAAACTCACACGGAAAACTATATCATTCTCCATGTTTAAGGAAACACAATTAATTAACTTCATTTTTATTTTTCTGGCCTCCCCCAGGCCATTCAGCGTTTCCCCAGGTGGCTTTAGGGGAACACCCAAAAGATATGTAGGGTACCTCCACAGGAGGCACGCACCAAGGGGGGACCTTGTCCCTGAGGGTCCTTAAGAGAACCTGGGGTACCCTCACCCGGGGTCACAAATACAGGCGGAGGAAGAAGAAAGCCCCTCAAATGTACATTCAAAAGGGCCCAATGGTTTGTTCACAAGTCCCATGAGTTACAAACCTTCTCCCAATAATGGGTTAAATTGCATGGTGATGCATAACACCAGCGTGGGAGGATCCTCTATAGGAGGACAACTGCAGCACGGCGTAAGATCCAGATCTATGGACAACGGCCTCGGCAAAGGGCTACCTCGATCCTTTCGGGGTACCTGCAAGACTTGGGACCTTGCGTTCAACTCTAGTCCCATTTGAGGAGTGGCGCCCCTCGAGGAAATTATAACCTAGTAAACGATACAGTTCGCACGGGATTCTGACTAATGGATAATTCTTCTGGGCTTGGTATATTTTGACGGGCGTCTTCGGGCTGAAAAACCTCTTCTTAGCTAATTTATCTATTATGGGTTCCCTCCCCGTGGTAGGATAATATTTGTAGGCATGAATATATAATGAGTCGAAGGTAATAGGCTTGAGATTGTCTGTGCAAGATTTCAACTCTTGTTGATAGAAGAGCATCGCCAAGTGCTGAAAACCATGTTATGACCAAGATGGGCCTAGGATTGCACAAAGCCTCCAGTCATGGAGGGGGGCATTCTTGTTGTCCGGCTCTAAGCCGGTTTAAGCTCTTCGGCGATGGAGTAGGGCTGATGACCACTAAGGAAGCTGTTAAGTCTTGTTCAGGCTGGGAAGGTATTAATAATAGAAAACTAATTGCTGATTTTATGACTAAAAAGTTCAGGGTATCAGTTATAGCAGTATACGCCCCTGTAGAACCGACTGACGGAGATACTAGTGAGACAGATGAATTTTACTTACAGTTACAGGAGCAAATAGACAGGTTCCCAGGTAGAAATATGATGTTTTTACTGGGAGATTTTAACACCCAGGTCGGTAGAAATAGGGATAGATGGTATTCTAGCCTACGTAAATTTGGTGTAGGAAAAGAAAACAGTAATGGATACAGACTTTTGCAATTTTGTAGGTATAACAATCTAGTCATAACCAATACGGTGTTTGGTCATAAGTTAACATGGTATTCACGTGATGGTAAGACAGCAAACCTTATTGATTATGTTATAGTAAGCCGAAGACTGGCAGGATCAATACAAGATACTAGGGTATATAGGAGTGCCGTTATTGATGTTAAAAGTAAAGATCACCATCTAGTAGTGTCTAGGGTTAATTTTAAGGTGAAATTTCGGAAGGGTAAATGCCTCGCGGAAAGTTATGATGCTGGGAGACTCTATGATGAGAACTTGAGAGAAACTTCCAGGAACAGTTGAATACTAAGTTTGAGAATTAAAAATTTGACAAAGTGGAAGATGGTTGGAATAACTTTAGAAAAACAATTTGTGAAGTTGCAGAAGGTGTCTTAGTGAAGTGAGATAGAAATGCATCTTAGAATATTAGTTAAAAAGCTATATGTTTAATATAAAGGACAAAGGGCTTGCACAAGAATTATCTTAGTTATATATAATATGAAAACAAAAGGAATATAAGAAAAGTGGAGAAAGTATTAAAATATGAACTAAGGAGATGTGAAGTGGAGGCTATGGATAAAATTGCCGAGGATCTGGAAGATGCAGCTAGACGGCGTATATAGACGGCGTAAAATATTGTACTGGCATGTTAACAAATTGGGAGGGAGTAGTCAATGCGGACTTGGCCCAGTTAAAGATAAGAATGGGGCCTCAACTATCGAAAAGGAAAAAAATAAAGAGAGAAGGGTGAAACATTTTAAAAATTTGCCTAACCCAGATAGAGTTGAAGTAAGAGATAGAGAGGAAAATGAAAAAGTTTGTGATACCTTGGATGTGAAGGAAGATTTTTTTTGTGAGGAGGAATTAGCAACACTACTAAAAGCACTAAAAAATAATAAGGCCCCAGGTGCTGATGGGATGGTAAATGACTTCCTTAAGTATGGTGGCTCTGATGTTAGAAATAAGTTACAGAAGATTATGAATAGGATTGTTGAAAAAGGGGAAGTACCTAACGATTTTTGAAAAGCCTTAATTAAGCCACTTTATAAGAAATGGGGTAAAAGTGAATGTGGAAATTATCAAGGCATTAGTCTGTTCTGTCAAGATAGTAAATACTTAGTAATATAATACTTTTTAGAATGAGAAATGCCGTAAACAAAGATTTAAGAGAAGAACAATGCGGTTTCGGAAAAAGTAGAGGATGTGTCGACGATATTTTTCACTCTTAGGCTAATAATTGAAGAGTGCCTGAGTTTTCAAACACATTTGGTTCTCAGTTTTATATATTATGAGCAAGCGTTCAATTCTATTGACAAAAGAGTTTAGTCATAGTTGTATCCATACAAATACATTAAAGTAACTAGGGCTTTATATGAGAATGTCAATGCTGCGTTTAAGGTGGGACATGAGGTTAGCAACTGGTTTTATATCAAATCAGGAGTTAAGCAGGGTTGTGTTCTATCCCTCTTTATATGGATTATTTTGAAGGACTTTGTCTTAAGGAGCACAGGAAAGGCAATGGGTGACCACGGAATAAATGGGGAAGAAAACGTCTCCTGGACTTAGATTATGCTGATGATTTAAGCATCCTAGATGAAAGTGTGAGCAAAATGAATGAAGTTTTAGAGGTTTTGCGAGTTCAGGGTGCTAGAATAGGTTTGAAAATTAATGTTAAGAAGACTAAGTCACTAAGGCTAGGAATAAGGAATAAGGATGAAAAGGTTACGTTGGGTAATGAAAAGATTGATCGGGTGGACAGCTTCACTTAACTTGGTAGTATTATTAGTAAAGATGGTGAGAACAGGGAAGATGTTAAAATTAGAATAGCCAAGGCTCAGGGTGTCTTGTCACAGTTAAAAAAAAGTTTGGAAGAATAAGAAGATAAGTCTGCAATCCAAGATTAGAATATTAGAAGCTACAGTGATGACAGTGGTTAAATATGGCTCTGAAGCATGGGCGCTCCGAAAAGCAGAAGAAGATTTGCTAGATGTTTTCCAGAAAAATTGTTTAAGGATTGTTCTGGGTACCCGGCTGACTGACCGTATTTCAAACAATAGGCTATACAAAAATGTGGTTCAATACCGCTCTCTAGGGCTATAATGAAAGAAAGGTTGAGGTGGCTAGGGCACGTTGTGCGGATGAAGGATGACAGATTGCCGAAGATTGTTCTTTTCGGCCAACCGTCTAGGGCTAAACCGAAAGCAGGTCGCCCTTATCTGGGGTGGGAGGACGTCATAAAGAAAGATTTAAAGGAAATGAGAACTTCGTGGGCGGGTGTAAAAAGGGACGCTTTGAATAGATTGGGATGGAGGAGGAGCTTAGGTAGCTGTGTTGGCCTCAAGCGGCTTGGTGCTGCGGTGAGTTCTAGTAGTGGCATTAAGTATGAATAAACATAACTTCTGATCTCAAGCATTACATTCTCACCACTCACCATACAGTTGGTGAAAAAGGCAACCGGAACGTACAAATATTAATATAATGACAAAATGTTGTTTTTCTTCGCATCAACTTTTAAACCTTGACTGTACTGGGCCTTTATTAAACCTTATTTAGAGTGTGTTAACCAGGTATGCCATTTCGGTCTGACTCAGGGACAAGAAAGCCTAATTGGAAAGATTAAGAAACGTGCTCTTGTTATTATTTCTCGCGGTCCGGATCTTCTGCATTTTGAATTACTAATTAAATTTGATTTAGTTTCGATGGAGCAATAAGATTGATGTTCAGTACGGCTTTTGGGAAAAATGGCTTAAATAACCAACATGATATCTTTCCATCGTATTTTACACATAAATGACCACCCAGGGTTGCCGCAATGACAATTCCGATGCTGTTTGAAACCAACGCCAAATATATACAGCATTAAAGAACGTTTGTCTTGAGTTCCGTGCCCGAGTACAATGTTACCCTTAAATAAACTGTGCATTTTCTTTTTCTAGTTTAAACCTACATGTTATGCTGACTGATGATATGTCTTTATGAAGCAGAAATTAATATGACAACAGACATAAAAGTGGTTTCAAACAGTTCGTTGTCACAAACTGTACCTAAACACCGATCAGGCTAACTGAAAAAGAAAATCTAAAGAAGCCATATTATGATAGCAATTAACATACCAATAGAATTAACCATTAATTTTGATTCCAAATATGTAAAAAATACATAGCGAGAAAAATTTTCACTTCTAGCTGATTCAAGAATGGTAACTATTATTTCGATTAATATTATTCGTAAAATGTTATTTAGAAAATAACTTTACATGAAATTTTAGAGCCTAAAATTCTTCAAAAATGGGCTCAGATTGAAATGAAAGTACACCATTACAATTACCATGGTCAAAAACCAAATACAGGTAAATTACAGTCCCACCCCCCTTGAACAACAAGAAAATCTATTCTAATTGGGTAGCACTGAGCGACCTCTTTTTTTCTTCGTGGAACATTTACTGAAACATCATGTAGAGCTGTTTAAGGGTTCATTTAAAAGCTAATTTTTATAGATACATTCATATTAAAATTCGATTTGATAGCGCCACCCGTAAGTGCAATATGTCACCCCAAAAATAGTACTTAGGGCACCTTTCTTGAAGTGGAAAGGCTAGAAGAAATAAAACGGGCACTGTCATCATCACGGTCAAAAGAAAAACGTCTGGCGTTAACAGTACATACTCCCTATTCCAACCTCCTCGTTATTTTTCATAAATTATCTGCCATCAAAACAGATCATGGCCAGTTCTAGTGGATATAGGCATATTCTAAGTTAGCCTAGTGGTGTCAATTCACAAATGTCTAATGGGGAGGAAGTAGATGTATTTTTAATATCAAGAGGGGGCAAATTTGAGGTAGAGGTAGCATGGTAGAATAGGTAGAATAGAGGAGTGCAATTAAAGAGAATTTTACAGCTTTAAAAAAGGTATGTTGAAAATCAAGATGGGGGGGAGGGAGAATTCAAGGGTATGCCATAGGCACCCCTTCCCCACTATTGACGCCACTGGGACTAGTAGGCAACTGCAACGTCGTATAGAGCAGCATATAGGCTAAGCTGAAAGCTATTGATTATTTGTAAATACCAACAAAATACCAATTTATATGGCTCAATGTTTCAATTTATAAGAAAACAAAATACCAATTTATAAGGCTATCAATTGTTTTTTACTGGCCATGAAATCAAGAAAAATTAATATAAAATTTTAATTTTCTAAAGAAATCAAGGAAAGTTCTAGTAATTCAGAGTTCTACAAACAGGAAAATATCAAGATCTGGTTTATTTGCAATCAAAATATGTTTCAGAAACTGCTTTGCAGCAAATTATATTGTTTGAAGTTTCAACTTCACTCTTCATTTTCATCAGCCCAACTTTGCTTTTAAAAACTAACTTTTTCCTATAATCATTCCCCGACAACATTCTCTGTAAGTTGTTTTTTTTAGCTACAAATTCAGCTATTTTTGGCGGTTAGGGATTCTTTTAATTGAACTAAACAATTTTAACTCAAAGAAAACAATATAGCATGGCTTCATGCACAACAGTCGGCCATCCAAAATAAAAAAAAATTGTTTTTAATGTAGCTACATCATACATTTCTACCAGTCAAGATATATTGATAGATAAGGTCTGACAAACCTCTTTATTTCTTTTTTTCTCTTGAGGTGTTGCCTTAACTTTCTATGAAACTTTTTGACTTAAAAATACATCTTACTACATTCTCTTATGCGAGTGCGATAAGAAAGAGCTTCGTGGCGGAATCTGATGAAGTATTTATTTTTTATTGCTTATATTCATTGCTGTGTAATTTTGAATAAATGAATATATCAAACTTGTTTATTCCATCTACTTTCCATACCAAAAAACCATATACTTCTATTTTATATAGCCAATAATAGCACATTGTATCAAGTTTCTGTCCCTAAGCTGTTGTAGAATGCAAGGGACAGGGATCCTTGGTCAATCCTTCGATAGGATTGCCCCATCAGTCATTCATTATATGCCAGAAACCTATAAGTAAAAATTTGAAATGAAATTCATTACCTCAATTGTAATCCTTTTACAGCGACTAGGATGCCTGGACAAAGCCATGAGAGCCTCACTATGTTTTCGCTGGATTACAAATTCAACATTGTTTTGAATCTTATGGCTGTAGATGAATGCTTCATACCAACTTTTACAGGTCTGACTGGCGGCTTCTACATCTCTGAAGTTTAAGTATCCGTACAATATGCATATAACCTGAAATGGTGTATATGAAACCACAAGATAGACATGCAATATGTGATTTACTATTTTTTATTGAACTAATGTTGATGACAAGCCCTATACCTCATTCAGCACTGAGGAAGGTGAATGGGCTATGTCTCCCGTCACTCTTAGTTGACTTATTTGAAAACGTGATATAAACGTATTCTTTTTTATTATTATTTAAAAAAAGGTTGGTTTCAACTATAAGTAAGGAGCATTATTAAAACTTAAAACGAATTGAAATTATTCCATATATGAGGGGGGCTGCCCTCTCCGCAACCCCTCATGTGTTAAGCTGAAGTTTTTTTTTGTCCTTCATAAAGCTTTGATTCCAATTAAACTACCCTTGTGTGTTTCAGAACTCGTTCTTAAGGAATTGGGACACAAAAGTCGAACTTTAGCGTAAAGAGCGATAAATTGAAAAGGAGACAGTCCCTCTCATACATGGAATAATTTCTGTTCGTTTTATGCTTTGACGGTGCTCATTACTCATTTGAAAAAACTTGGTTTTTCTCACTGTCGTTCCTTTTATTTGAATAATAAATGTTTGTCTTTTGATTACTTTTAAATCATTTCGAACGTCTCTCCCCCCCCCACCCTTCTGTGGAAAATTTTGCCTAGAAAATACCCTCCCCCCAAGTAGAAAGTATTGTAAATTGTTAGATGAGTCATTTTTAGTTTGTATTCTTTATGACAATAAATACAATTAATAAAGGACTCGGCAGGATATTCACCTTGCCTCGGCCTTGCCACCTTCTGAAGAGAACTTGCGGCCAAGTTTGGGACCACAAGACCACTATTTAGAACACCGGGGCACGAACACATTACAACAACTGCTAACAGCCGATTCACCTAAAAACGTTTTGATGGGTATATTAAACTTAATGAATGATACATATTTGGAATCAGCATAAAAACCAATTCTTTTGAAGTATCAATTGTTATCAAAATTCCTTTGTTTAGAGTTTTGGTTACTATTGGGTCGAGTCGTTCTTTAACAATAATTAGTTTCTACGAATTGTTTTATATACATTATTTATCAAAAATAAAACAATCAGTCTTATAACTTGCAGTACAATCATTTCACTTTTAGTAGCCCTCTTTTCAGTAATGAGCTATATATCATTTATAGGCCATGTTATTCATTTATTAATGTTTTCTCTTATGCCCGTCAAATCGAAAAAGACGGTCCAAGAAACTTGGAGGAGGGCTCATTTGACTGAATAAAAAATTTGAAATCGGTATTGCATATACTGGTATAAATGACTAAATTGTTCTTAAAACAAGTAAAAATTCAATTGAATATTTATGTCTTTACTGAAATTGCGATTTACTGAAAATTACATATATTATTAACATTTTTTTATATTTATAAAATTAAAAATGAAAAAAATGGTTAAATAAAATATTGAATTGCTGAGGTTTCCAGAACATAATAGCATTAAATAGTAAATATTCAGTTGATTTTCACTAGCTTCTTCCAGTCAATTTGATTACATAGAGATTTTATTTTTATTTTTCGCTGATTTTTTTTGAAAAATTAAAGCACAGTCTTCAATTGTTTTCAATAGAACACAAATAACACAATTGGCTTTATAACTTCTACGATTAGGGAAAGAGGACAATATCCAAAATTCTTTCTGTAGTAATTTTAGTTTGACTTGAATATTCAATTCAGTTTTTACTTGTTTTAAGATTTACATATTTATCTACATCAATATCTGTTATCTTTATGTTTGATATGATTATTTATTTAAATTTCGATTCATTTGGGTTTCATTTATTTTTTTATAGTAATTTCTTGTCGTTTTGAATTCATGAGGGAGCAATTAATTTTTTTTTTGGGGGTGGGGATTTTGGCCGATGTGGATGTCAGGTGAAGATATATTGTTCATTGATATTAAGCTTTCTAATGGTGTTGAAGGGATATAGAAATTTAGATGTATCGTTATAAATCAATTGATGTGAGCTTCCCAAGGGCACATTTTTTTTTTTTTTTACACATGTACTTTGATTGTTTGCGAATCTATCATTGATTATTTTTCGACGAAGATGACGTAGCATGAATATTGAATTCGCTGTTTTTATATTATTACGGTTTTAGGGATTTGAAGGACCTTGAGATGACGGCAAATAAATGGCCCTCAAATGAATTAGACATTCGTAAGTGTGTTGTTTGAAAGTTAAGGTTTCCTTTATTAAGTCTTGATATTTTCTGGTCTGGCTTCTCTGGAACTGATGATTTGGCCTTTTCCAAGTTTGGTTTTTTAGCCCTTCATAAGTATATTGTACAAGTTATGGTTTGCTACATTAAGTTTTGGTATTTTGTGGTTTGACTTCTCTGGAACTGATGATTTTGCCTTTCCAAGTTTGGTTTCTTAGCCTTTACTAAGTGTGTTGACCAAAAGTTATGATTTGCTAAGTAAGTTTTGGTATTTTGTGCTTTTGGTAGGGCTATTTTGTGGATTGACTTTTGGAATTTGTGGAACTGATGACTAGGCATTTTTCAAGTTTGGTTTCTTAGCCATTCATAAGCGTGTTGTCTTAAAGTTATGGTTTGCTTTTTGAAGTTTTGGCTTCTGTCTGGAACAGATGATTAGGCTTTTTCCAAGTTTGCTTTCTTATCCTTTCAGCAGTTTGTTGTCTGAAATTTATGGTTTGCTATATTATACTATCACGTTTGCTACGTTTGCATTGGTTTGCTATGGTCTGATATGTTGTCTTGGTATTTTTGCGGTTTGACTTGTCACGAACTAATGATTTGGCTTTTTTCAAGTTTGATTTCCTAGAATTTCATAGGTGTATTGTCTGAAAGCAATTGTTTAACATGCTCAGTTTTAGCGTGTCTTGGCAGGTTTCTTAGTCTTTCATAACTTTGCAGTCAAAAATTCGTGTTTTACTATTTTAAGTCTGGGTATCTTATAGATTGACTTGTCTGAAACTGATGATTTTGCCTTATCTAAGTATAATTTTGTGATCTTCCAGAACTGTGATGACTGAAAGTTATGGTTTGTTATTTTAAATATTGGCAATTTGTGGTTTGACTTGTCTGATACTATCGATTTGGACTTTTCTGAATTTGGTTTTTTAGTCTTTTTTAGGTGTGTTGTCTGAAAGTTATGGTTTGCTATGTCAAGTTTTGTTATTTTTGTGGTTTGACTTCTCTAGAACTGATGTGTTGTCTTAACCTTATGTTTTGCTAAGTTACGTTTTGGTATTTTGGGGTTTCACTTGTCTGGAACTGATGATTTGGCCCCCATTCCGAGTTTAGTTTCTTAGCCTTTTGTAGGTGTGTTGTCTAAAAGTTATGGTTTGCTTTTTTATGTTTTGGTATTTTGTGATTTGACTTCTCTGGAAATGATGATTTGGCCTTTCCTAGACTAGGTTTCTTAACCTTTTATAAGTGTATTATCAGAAATTTGCGGTTTTCTTTGTTAAGTTTTGGTATTTTGTGGTTTGACCTGTCTGCAACTGATGATTTGGTCTTTCCTCAGTTTTGTTTCTCAGCCTTTCATAAGTGTGTTGTCTGAAAGTTATGATTTGCAATGTTAAGCTTTGGTACAATGTTAAGCTTTTTTTTTTTTTTTTTTTTTTTTTTTTTTTTTTTTTTTCAAAGACGCCATCTGTTATTTCCATAGTTAATGTGCCTGAGTTTGCTTGTTTGCTGTTAATGGGATAAAGCTATCGCATTAATTTGAGGAGTTTGTTTTCCTATTGATCTCTACCCTCTATGGATAGATTTATAGTTAAATTAAATTGAGAGATCTTCTCCAATTCCTAGAACAGGTCTTTCCCTCTGGGTATTTTCGCCAACGCCATCTTTTTTCTCAAGTAGACTGGCACGCCATCTATATCGCCAATTTCAACATCAGTGCGTTCAGACGAGCAGAGTTTACTAATAAGCGAGCAGAAGAGGGGAGTTTCTTGTCGCAAGGGCCGTTGTACCTGCCGGGAGTGTTACTCCCTTAAACTGCGGGGATCAGGTAGCAAGAAACTGCGCTTCCCTCGCTTATTAGCTTAAATAGCTCTGTATTACGTCGTAGTTTATTGAACTGGCTCCTCCCCTCGGACTTTGATTTTGCATTACGGATTGTGACGTGGCTGTTGCGATGGGGAGTAATGAGAAATTGGTTTGGAATGCGTTACTGAATTATGCTGTCCGTGCGATAAAAGCTGGTAATCGCTCGGAGGATATAGCGAAAAAAGCAGTCGAGTTTTTCTCAGAGGAAGCAATTGCAATGGCGAAGGAGTTATTGTGGCCCCTAGCAGGAATTACCACACGTGTTACTGCGCGATCGAAGAACACCGATGATATCCTGGACATATTAAAAGTATTTCGGGTTTGTGAAGATAAAAATATCTCGTTGCCGCGGTTTGTGATTTTCGAACCTGATGAAGTTCCGATAATCCCGGGAGAAGTGACTGCTACCCTAACCCGGAAAGTAAACGAATTGTGTGCTAAGTTCGATAGTTACGTGGATTCTAATCCCTCTCCTTCTGTCTCTGCTATGCCTGCGGCAGAAACCAACACGATCATGTCGAAACTGTCATATGCGGTTGTTTTGAAGAATCCCCCGAAAGATCTTTCGAACCCTAGCGCTCGGAAATCCTATTTGGACAGAGTATGTGGTGATACTAGTTCGAACATTGTGGAGCTGAAACCTAGGAAATCTGAATGGAGAGTAGTCTTGAACAACAAGAATGCTGCCGAGTCCCTGGCTGAGGCAGTGGGTAAAAGTGACTCAACTATAAGTGTTAAAGTAAAAACTCCCGCTTTCTTCGGAATAATCCGCCACGTTCCCACTGAAACTTCAGATGACGAACTGCGCTCAGTTGTACCGAACTGTGTTAAGGCCGTACAAATTGGTAGTACTCGGTCATTCAAATTACAGTTTGAAAGCAAAGCTCATCTCTTTATCGCAATGAACTCTCCGCCCATTTTTGGTTACGAGCGACTACCCATTACAGAATTTAAATTCTTACCGATGCAGTGCTACAACTGTCAGTCCTACGGACATGCAGCAAAATCTTGTGTAGATCCCCCGAAAGGTTCAAAGTGCGGTGGAGATCATTCCAGCTCTCGGGACAATCCATGCCAAAATGCCCCCAAATGCGCTCTGTGTGGTTCTTCGCGACACCCGTGCTACAGCTTCCAATGTCCAGTAGCTCAGAAGCTAATTTCTAAACAATGATCGGTGATTCTATACGGGTTGTTTCATGGAACTTAAATGGTGGAGTGGTTGATAAAATGCCACTGTTAGAAGGATTGTTATGTTATAATGATGTACTCTGTGTGCAGGAACACTTCCTCTCGAATCAAGCTGTTAGTCTGCTTGAGCTAAACGATGGCGTCAAAGTATTTGCTACTCCTGCAAAGTCATCGGGCAGGGGAAGGCCGTCCGGTGGAATCGCCATTCTTGTTAGCAGCCGGTTAAATCCCATTCTGTATAAATCTTCAGACTTTTTTGTTACTGTTAAGGTGCACAAAACTGTTATCCACTCTGTGTACATGCCAACAGACTACAGAGACAGTAAATCAGAAAAAAATTTTAGTGAAGCCTGCAGTAAGCTATCGAGTTCGGTGGGCAGCTGTTCTAGCCAGGGCCTTGAATGTATAGTCGCTGGTGACGTGAACTGTGACTTGACTGATGAGTCTAACGCTCGAGCACAGATCCTCCTATCTTCCTGTGACGGTCTTCGTCTTGCTAACAATGATCTGTGTTTTACTTATATCCATAACTCAGGCTCGACTTCATCTCTCGACTTCATGCTAAGTTCCATCCAATCTCCAGCTTGCGGCAATTCGCACGTAGATCTGAGCGTAAGCGCGTCTGATCACTTTCCAATTATAAACACTTTTCGAGTAATTCCTGCCTCTCCTAACCCCCCAACTAATGAAAAGAAGTGGAAAATCAAAACTAATTGGAGTAAAATTGACCTGGCTACTTATCATTACGTATTGGATGAGACTCTCACAAAGATTAAAGTGCCGTTCCAATTACTACAGCAGAGTGTATGTATTCAAGATGAAGAGAAACAGCTGCTACTAAACATCTACTGTAGTGAAATATCTCACGCAATGTTATCTGCCGAGGCCGCTGCGGTCCCCATTCGTAAAGTCCGAGTGGGAACGGAAATTCCAAAGTGGTCCGAAAACCCTGCTCTAAGTGAAGCATGTGGTCATGCAAAATTTTGGCTTAAGCTCTGGAACGAGTGTGGTCGTCCGAAATCAGGTGTTGTAAATGAAGTTCGGCTGTTCAGCAAACGCAGATTTGCTAAGATTTTGTCTAAGCATAAATGTGAAGTGATCGATCAACATAGTCAATTGATAAGTAATGATCCAAATGCTGTGTGGAGATTTCTTAAACGTAATGGTGATCAGAATAGTGTCGAACCTGTGATCTCTGAGCAAGATTGGGTGTCCCACTTTACTTCTGAGTTCTCTCCACCCGAACAAGATCTTGAAGATAAATATGAAGTCGAACTTGATAAGTTCATGGAATTGCCTAGTTCTGGTGTTGGCTACATAGTAACTGTTCCTAATCTGATTCGTGCAATTTCAAAATTAAAAAAGAAACAATCGAAAGGTGTCGACAAGTTGTGTGGGTTGCATCTTGTACATGGTACTGCTGGTCTCCTGAGTCATTTAGAGCTTCTATTCCAAATTATCTTTAATTCTGGTCTCGTTCCCGACGTTTTTGGTACTGGAGTAATTACACCTATTTTGAAAAAAGGGAAAAGTCCGTCTGAATGCGTATCTTACCGCCCTATAACTGTTTCGCCGGTTTTATGTAAGCTTATGGAATTGCTAGTTATAGATCATATTGCTTTTCAATGTTCTACCCCCGATAATCAGTTCGGATTTAAAAAAGGTGTTGGTCGCGAGCATGTCCATTATATTCTTGCTAATATATTAATAGAAGCTGATGAACTGAATGAATCCCTTATTCTAGCGAGTCACGATGTTAGACGTGCTTTTGATTCTGGGATACATCCCCAGTTATTAGTGTCTGCTCATAAACGTGGTGTGGACCGATCGGTTATTTTGCCTTTTCGGGATATGTATAAGAAGCTTCGAGTCCAAGTTAAAGTCCCGTCTCCTAACGGGCCGATTGTATTACCAAAAGCTATTCCGGTTAGAAAGGGCATTAGGCAGGGTGCAATTTCGTCACCCCGGTTGTATAATAATAGTGTTCTCGAGGCCCAAAAGTTAGTGCAAATGAGCTGCATTTTCCGAGGTTTGGATGTAACATTACTTTATTACGCAGATGATATTTTTAATTTAAGTAGATGTTTGTCTTGTATTGAAGAAAATTTTCAGATTCTAGATGATGCTTATAGAGAGATAGGCCTATCTTTTAATGCAAGTAAAAGCGAGATTGTTGCTTTCAATAGGAGAAATGCAGATTGTATAGATCTTGCTGTCAAATTTGGTGCTCAAGAGGTTCCACTGTCTGACTCCATAATGTACTTAGGAATGCCTATAGGTCATAACATGGCATCTACACGTGCTCGCCAAATAAGTAATTTCGCAGAAAAGGCACGTAAGGCTTACGGGGCGCTATCTTCAACTAAAGTGAAATATAATCGACAAATTCGAGCTAGGCTATATAATGCACTGGTGATCCCACACTTTCTGGCTTTATCACCGTTTTGGCATATATTTAGTGTTAGTGATAAAAGAAACCTTCGATCACTTTTTTACAAATATGCAAAATTTCTTTTAAATACCCCACCGTGGGTTAAAAATTCCAGGATGTCTGCAAGGTTCGGTATCACTGATCCGATTGCTGCTGTGACGAAACGTCGTTCTGAATTTTTGGGGTCGCTTGGGCCTAGTAGTCTGGCCAATGCAATTCGTCCGTAGTGAGTTTTTGTAATAATGTTTTTATTTATTGGCGGTGTATCGTAACGTTTTTTTTTGTTTTTGCAGTTAAGTGTTTTTTTTTTTTTTTTTTTTTTCTTCTTCTTCTTTATACTCCATTCGTGCCATTTGTGGTTTTGTATCGAGTGGGTGAATAAAATTATCTATCTATCTAATTATTAGATTTTAATATTAATAATTATTTAATTAATAATAATAGTTAAAATATTTATAATTATTAAATTAATAATAATAGTTAAAATATTCATAATTATGAAAAATAATTAAAAAAACAAACTTTCCAAAACAAAGTTTCTTAAAGAAAATGAAAAGGCCATACTTAACTTAAGACCAGCAGAAATACCTCAGGCAAAGGGCAGATGCTGTTCTTTTTGGACCCCCTTAACAATGGTCAGAAGCAGTTACAATTGCAAGTTGTCACAGTTGTAGTTGCAGCAATAGTACTAATAGCATTTGTAGCGGCCCTGAAAGTTTCATATCAATACCCTTAGCTATTCCTAAGATAATGCAGATATGCCTCTTTAATAAGTTGGAGGCTGAAAATTTCTTTTAACATAGCTCAATATACCCCTCAACATTCCCTGAAATTTCCCCTAAATGCTATTAGCCTTTTTGGACATACCCAGGATCAAACATTCCCCCCTTTCCCAATGATAAATCCTGCATGTAAAATGGACAAATTACATAATTTACATTCCCTGCCCTGGAAGATGTGGGAACATGACATCCCACAAGGCATAGCTATTAAATGTTGCAACTACATAAAATGACATTTTAAGATTGCTATCAGTGTTAAGAAGCCCATCTAAAAGGGAAAGAGGAAGGGGTTGGTTGCACTCTGTTCCTTTTATAACATACCTTTAAAGGTTCAAATTGGCTTTTCCTTAGACATCACTGTTGTGCCCTTTTGACAACCCACCAGCTAATAATGTTTTGATTTTGCTAGCCATCCCCCTCAACATTTTTCATACCTATATAGCCTTAGCCTTTTTTGGAGGCTCAGGATCAAACATGCCCTCTTTTTCCAAAAACCCACCTTATATATAGGCTAAACAATGAGCAACTTATATAGCTTACAACATTTGTCCCAGGGCTCTGGGGTTTAAGTCATTACAGAGGCAAAGTTATTTTACTTTTTAAACAAGATGGCTATTTCATAATTTTGATCAGTTATCTTTGGAGGGAGGGTAGCTAAAAAGGGAATTGCAACAGAAATGATTGTCCCTTGACCACTTTTTGACATCCTCTTCAACCTGCCCTGAAAGTTTAAACATTTTAAACTAAACTGTTCTTGAGATATTCCAGATGTGCATCTTTGATAATCTGGGTACAGATAGTATCTTTTGATTTAGTTCAACATATCACTCAACATTCTTCTAAGTTTAACTTTAATACCCTTGGCCTTTTCAGATACACACAGAAAAAAACATTTTCCAAATACCTAATGATAAATTCTGAATGAAACCAAAAGAAAATTATAATATACATACGTTATAAGCCTTGCCCTAGGGGCTGAGGGGCGGGGGCATTGCAACCCCACAGGCACATCTACTAGACCTTTTGACTAGTTTAAACAAAATAACATTTTAAAACTTTTATCAGTGTTGTACAGAGGGGACACCTAAAATCGGTGAAGAGAGAGAAGGGGGCTAGTTACCCTCCAATGCCTTTTCATCTTCCCCTCAACATATCTTAAAACTTTTAACTTAATAACATCAGCTATTTTTTAAATATTGATTGCTGATATTCTCTTTTGACTACCAGCAAGGCAATTGTGAATTTTTGATTGTGCATAGTATTCCTGTAAAAATTTACCTAAAATTCCCTCTTAATACCATAAGCCTTTTTGGAGACCCAGCATCTAACATGCCCTCTTCCCCCCCCCCCCCAAAAAAAAACAAACAATAAACTGACCATGGGGAGGTTGCATGGCTTACGGCTCTTGCCTCATCGGCTATGAGGATATTGTCAATCCCAGAGGCATAGTTATCTGATCTTTGGACTATTTTGAACAAAATTGCTATTTCTAAATTCATATTGAATACATTTGGGGGGAAAAGGACATGGGAGGGGCTGGTTTCCCTCTGATCACTTTTCTCTCTGAAAAAAGGGACTAGAGCTTTTGATTTCCAATCAAATGAGCCTCTCTGAAGTTTATACAACCACCCAGGTATGAAAATAGTTTCAAAGCTGTCAGTAGCAGAATTCCAAAAGCTGCCAAACCTGCCAACAAATTTCCCTAGGCCATGAAAACGGCCAAGCAGCATTGCTACTATGCTACCCCACTTTTTACACAGTACCAATCACATTTTCTATATGAAGTACATCTGTGGAAAAGATTTTTAATAAATAATAATAGTTAATCCCAATACTTACTTCCAGGCCAGAGACTATGAATTATTTTATTAGGTCTCCAAGTAAAAATTGGAAATCTTGACTTGCAAGCACTAAAACCTGTTGTATATTCAGCCAATCTAACTGGGAATTTTTACTGATAAATCCAAAATAAATCTTTTTACAAAATCTTTTTTGATAAATCTTTTGACTAAAAATATGTGTTTTATAAAATTCAAAGCTTGAAAAATATATCTTCAGCTTAAATAAAGTACAACAAAATTGTTTTCAGCTTCACAACTTTGCTCAATCCCAATTTATAAGGCTTTATTGATATGCAAATACATTTCCTAAATTTTGAAAAAAAAAACAAAAACACTGATATGGCTTAAAATTCTACTCAAATAACAGAAATTGCATTTTCAGAACTAAAGCCAGAGAAAAAGAAACTGACAACTGTAAATTAAGGTAAAATGTTGTTTTGCCATATCTTCAACAGGTATGTAATCATGTAGACAAATTTCAGGACCCTCTAGAGGGAGAAGGAGTGGAGGTAGGTACTTCAAAATACCTTCCCAGGACATATCTTATTCTGTAGACCCATCCCTGAAAGCTTCATTTTCCTAACCTAACCCCTTTCCAAGATAACCAAAAGTAGCTAAAGTAGAATTTTACCTTTTATAAAAAAAATATTATTAGAGTTCATCATAAGAAATTGCCCTTTAGAGGGAGAAGGAGTGGAATGAGGTGCTTCAAAATTTGGCAAATTTCTGATTAGCTTACTAATGAGATAGCTAAGAAATAGACATAGGCTATGGTATCTTTAGAATTGGAATTTTATACTGAATTGAAATATGTGCTCATTTGCATCAGAAATATACTTTACCCCCACACCCATAATGTGCAAATATATAACCTGGATTGCCTGAATGCAGTAAATTTTTCATTATTTTGACAAACTGTTAAATAATTAAATAAATTTGAATAAAAGAGTGGCATATACAGAATTCAGATCTATATGCAAATCAGGGTATATAATTCCATTTTATAAGGAGTGGGTGAGAATAAAGCTAACTTCCAACACAAATGAATGTTATATTCAGTATCAGAATAAAATTCTGATTCTAAATTTAAGTTTATTATTTAGTTAACCTATCTCATTAAGCTCAATGCCTACAGAAAGCAAATTTTTTTTGCAGACACATTTGTGAGTCTGCATCATGACAGCAAATTTGCATGGTATGCCTCATAAAACACAAAATTTCAAATATGATTTCTAAAAGACAGAAACAAAAGATTTCTGGATTGTCACTGATTTGTCTTTAAGTCATTGGAGACATCCACATTTTCTTTGTCAATTTTCTTGTTTTTAGAAGTTTATTGTATTTTGTGTTGCAAATATCTGTTGTGCAAATAAAATTTGACTTGGAGTTGAAAGGTGCAAACTGCAAATTTTTGATGCGCAAAGCTGAAAATATTCACCTCACATTAATATAAACCTTATCCAAAAATCATTGGCCAAGAGTCCTAAATACATTCTTGAAAGTTTTGTTGACCTAGCTCACCTACTTCTCAAGACTGCAAAAGTTTTCTAAGCTACAATTTTTCCCCATATTTATTAACAATTTACCATTTTATAGGCTAGCTACCAAAAAGAAAAAAACCCTGAAGCTTTGCAATTGAACTAGGCTAACTTTACAGCCTAAAATAAGTGTTTAAAATTGTACAACATTGAAAATAGTGAGGATAAAGGTGTTTCCCCTGGTAAATATGTTAACTGGGATTATTTTGCATATTGAGAAGTAAGAACTGTTTTCTTAACATGTCTCCTTATGACCAGGACTGGTTGTAAATTTATACCAAATTTTTGGTAAATTTGCAGGTGGCACAATACTTTAGCTAGGATAAAAGTGAAAATTTCATTTGATGCCTTTTTTTATGCTCTCTCACAATACAATAATTGCTTCTGTCGCAAATTACATTTTGAGCCCTTAAAGGGGCCCATAGTTTTGGCCTATCTTAGTTTTGACAAGATTTTTGAAGGACATCCACCACATGGCTAATATGGGAATAAAGTTCATTTGTGATGCAAATGGATGTTATATTTAGATTGAGGATGTAATTCTAAGTAGATATTTGCACATTAGGGGGGTATGGGTATATATTCTATGAATATATAGGTCCTAAGAAATTCATGAATTTCTTAGAAAAACTGGTAAAACAAGGAAAGAAGTGAAGATAAAGGCTCTCCCCCTGTAAAATGTGTTAACTAGGATTATTCTGCACATTATGGAGTAAGAATTGTTTTCTTAATGTTTCCTTAGTCCAGCTAGACTCTTAGGCTTAAAATATTGGTTGGCTAATTTAAAGATTTGCATATATATATAGAAACACTGTCAAATTAGCCATCTGGTGGTATCCCATTTTTGAAGACACTAAATTTCAGCTAGGGGAGAGTAGCCCCCCCCCAGCTCTGGGTGAGCAATGTTTGACTATTAAAGATATTGGTTCTTGATACTCTAAGCAACAAATATTGTCATTTACCTTTATATAGAAAGTACTATAAAGTTAAACAAAAGACAATATTGTGTTTCCTTTAAACATGGAGAATGATATAAAGTCTTCTGTATGACTTTTTAAACATCAAATTATTATAGAGAAGTATGAATAAAGTTATACAGAAGACTTTTTGAATTTCTTATTTCATATATGATCCACTAAAATGTCATACAGAAAAAATTATATCAGCCTACCCTACTGATACATAGAGAAAACAACAAAAAGTCATACAGATGGCTTTTTATAGCCTAGGCCTACATGATTTCATACATAGGGCAGCCTAAATAAAGTCATACAGATGACTTTTTAATATATCATTCTACTATAAAGCATTATGAATAAAGTCAAACAGATGACTTTTTATGTCTCCTGCTATTATAGAGCAAACATAAATAAAGTCATACAGATGGTTTTTTGTACCTCATACTATTATACAGTAAACATGAATGAAGTCCTACATATAACTTTTTATACCTTTCTTTTATAGAGCAAACTTAAATAAAGTCATACAGATGACTTTCTATACCTCCTGCAAGTACATAGAGAAAACAACAAAAAGTCATACAGATGGCTTTTTATAGCATAGGCCTACATGATTTCATTTATAGAATAGCCTAAATAAAGTCATACAGATGACTTTTTATGCCTCCTGCTATTATAGAGCAAACATAAATAAAGTCATACAGATGGCTTTTTATACCTCATACTATTATAGAGCAAACATGAATGAAGTCCTACATATGATGTTTTATGCCTTTCTTTTATAGAGCAGACTTCAATAAAATCATACAGATGACTTTTTATACCTCCTGCAAGTACATAGAGATGGCTTTTTATAGCCCAGGCCTACATGATGTCATTTATAGAGTAGCCTAAATAATGTCATATAGATGACTTTTTAATATATCATTCTACTATAAAGCATTATGAATAAAGTCATACAGATAACTTTCTATGCCTCCTGTTATTATAGAGCAGACATAAATAGTCATACAGATGACTTTATATACCTCATACTATTATAGAGCAAACTTAAATAAAGTCATACAGATGACCTTTTATACCTCCTGCTATTATAGAGCAAACATAAATAAAGTCTTACAGATGACTTTTTATACCTCATATTAGTATAGAGCAAACATGAATAAATTCTTACAAATGACTTCTTGTTGTTTTCTCTATGTATCAGTGGGGTAATTTAATTTCTTCTGTATGGCATTTTAGTGGATCATATATTAAATAAGAAAACACAAATGTCTTCTGTATAACTTTATTTGTACTTCTCAACAATAATTTGATGTCTAAAAAGTCATACAGAAGACTATATCATTCTCCATCATTTCTCTAGAAATAGAAATATATAATTACAAACATACAAGGTATAAAAAGTCATTTGTAAAGCATAGCATATTTTAAATATGTAACCTAACCTAGGTACCTTTTTCTCCTCCTAAACCCTGAAAAATGACATTTTAAATATTGTCAACACATTGGAAACCATGCTAAGCATTCATTACTGTATAGCAGTGTCTTGAATTAACCCATAAAAAATGGGTTTTCTGTTGTATCTCCAGTTTGACATATATAAAACAGTGCATTTAACAAAAAAATACCAAGTTATCTGTAGGACTCTGTTCATGTTTGTTATGTAATAGTACAAGATATAAAATGTCATCTGCATTACTTTATTCATGTTTGCTCTATAATAGTGTAAGATACATAAAAACGTCATCTGTATGGCTTTATTTTTGCTTGCTCTATAATAGAATGAGGCATAAAGTCATCTGTATGACTTTTTATCATTCTACATAATAGGACAAAGCAAGATATTGTCTTCTGTTTGACTTTATACTGCATTCTATAGGCCTATAAGACTAAATTACAATTTTCTATTGCTCAGATATAAAGGAATTTTTTTCTATATTGTCATATTCAGGTAACCTCCAGCTCTATAGTAAATTACGCCTCTGGTAATACCCATGTCTAACTTGTATGCATTGCCCCTCGCCTCTTCAGTAAAAATTTAGAATTGTGGCCCCTGATAAGGAGACATGTTAAGAAAACAATTCTTACTTTAAAATTTGTATAATGATCCTAGTTAACATATTTTCCAAGGGGAGAACCTTTATCATCAAGTCTTTCCTGTATAAATCCTTTTTCCAGCTTAAAAAAAAAAGTTTAAAATAATCCACCATGCTGAGATTCAATGCTTTAGTCTTTTGAAATTGCTGAACAAATTGTTTTATAGATACAGCTATCCTGGCTGATACAGGCTCATATTTTGTATTTTCACCACTGCTCATTAAAAAAAAAATGGAATAGGCCTAAGAAGAATTATGATATTCCATTTTCAAAAGAATTATGATAATGCATATGCATAATTATAATGCATAATTCAAAAGAATTATGCATTCCATTTTAGAATGGAGAATATTGTATTTTTTTTGTTTTAAGCTGGAAAAAGAAGGATTTTTAGAGGAAAGACTTGATGATAAAAGTTCTCCCCTTAAATAATATGTTAACTAGGATCATTAGGCTATAGATATTTTAAAGTAAGAATTGTTTTCTTAACATGTCTCCTTATCAGGTGCCACAATTCTAGACTTATACTCACCTCTTCTGGTAAACAATTCCAAAGTCCTTCCATTCTTGAGCTTCTGAGAAAAGAGTTCCAGAATATATAAAAAAAGAGTATTTATTATTGACTAATTTTTAATCCCAGTGGTCAAGAAGAAATTTATCACCAAGCAGGGTTGCCTAGCTTTTGACGAATGAAATGTCCCGGGAGCATCTAAAACTTTGTCATTTCTAGCCAAATTATGTCCATATTTTGTGGATAAAATGTCCACAGTAGACCCCGTAGCCACGCCGAAAAGTAGGCGGCGCGCCGCCGAAAAAAAAAACGGGGGCCCGCCGCCGAGCTAGCATCAGCGCGCTGACGCCGCCGCTGATTCTATTGGCGGCGGCGTCACTAATACGCCGCCGTTATTTTGTTTAATTCCCCTATTTTTTACTTATTGATATCGACTTCTGGCCTTCAACCGCAATACCGGCTAATCTGTTTCTTAAATATACATACTTTCATCTTGGGCTCGTCATGTATATCGGTTCGTAGGAAGAAGCAGAAGAAATTTTTCTTGAAACAAAAAGTGTAACAAGCTGGTATCTTTTATTAAATCCTTCATAGAAGTGCGAAGTTTCATTGTTTGTGTTGGTTCAGCCTCTTCACCCCAAAAGACAATATCCAAAGGCCTACCTCAGAGCAGTCCTCAGTTGCCTCCTATTTGCCCTATATCTCTGGGACATGAACCTACCCCACACAAATCTACAATATGCTGATGATCTGGTGCTATGGTTATCTGGCAACACCTTTCAGATAGCACAGTCAAATCTGCAAAGTCACTTTTCCAGTTTGAAAAATTCTCTAAACATTCAGATTTACCCATTGCACACAAGTCAAAAATAATCCAATTTCACCGGAAGCGAAACCATGTTAATGCAAAACTAACTCTAAATAAAATGACTATTCCAGAAGATAATAATATTAATTACCTAGGTCTCATGCTTGACCAAAACTTAATTTCCACCTTCACATTTCAAACACAATAAAAAAATGCTATAGAAAAGTAAATATACTAAAAGACTTCTTTCCACACCCTGGGGTTGTAAAGAGAAAACCTTACTCAGTTTTATAAATCACATATAAGACCCCATATTGACTATGGGCTCATCGTCTATGGTGCATGTGCAAAGACCCAGATGCAAAAAATTGAAACAACACAAAATGATATAATACGTCTCATATTTGGTTTTGGGAAACCCACAAGCACCAAGTTTCTGCTTATGGAGAGTGGATTAACAACAATAAGGGAGAGACGTAGCTTTCTCTTGATAAAACATCTTACAAAAATTGAATCAAATAGCTCACACACATTACATAATTGGTTAAGAAATCCAGCCATGTATAGAGGTATTGCAGATGAGTATGCCAATATTCAAAAGAAGTTCCCTGTACCAGCAAAGTCTATTGCACCTACTTTCCCCCGATCCCCTCCATGGAATTAGTCATTTCCCATAATAAATACTGAATTTTCAAAATGGAATAAAGATTTAACCCCCATTGCTTTTGTTCAGAAAAAATTTGCAGAACTTAATACAATTACCTATAAAAATCACTTTCAAATATTTGTTGATGGGTCAAAAATGAAAGAGAAGGTTGCAAGTGGTGTTTTCCTTCCTCACCTGAAAATTGCAATGGGCGAGAGATTATTTAATAATTTACTTATAATGTCTGCTGAGTTAAATGCCATAATCATGGCATTAGAACACCTTAAGCAAAACCAACCTTTGATTGAAAATTCGAATAATATTATCATCTATTCTGACTCTTTATCAAGCCTTGAGTTGCTGGCCTCAGCTCCTCAATATAAGTTGGACATTGACACTTATCATTGTCTCAGTATTATTGATAATCTTGCTTCAAGTGGCATAAAAACTTATTTTCAGTACATTCCTAGCCACTCTGGCATAAGTGGTAATCATCAGGTTGATGAAATAGCAAAAAATGCTATAAATATTGACCAGCCAAGTGGGAGACCAATCCCAATTAGAGATATTTACCAATGGAGGCTATCAGATATGAATTTTAATAAGATTAATCCTATCCTTTCCCCCTTTCCCAATAAGTATCTTTCTAAAATTTATCATAGAATTCGTTCTGGAACAAATGGACTAAATTTCCTTTCATTCTCATATAAGCTTTCTAATTCAAGTGGTTCAATTCCCCTGTCCCCTCTTTGCAGGCATTGTAATATGAATAATGAAACAATTGACCATTGCCTATTTGAATGTAATATGCTGACGTCTGCACAACATACCTTGCTTTCTAAACTGTTAAAATACTTCAAACACCACAAAATCCCACTATCAGCCAAGAGCCTAGCCAACTATACCTGCACACAGAGTATAGAAATCGACATCTATCATCTTATATTTGAACTCCTAGAGTCGAAAGATCTGCTGAAAGATATCTGAATATATCTAATAAATATGAGGCAATCAAGCCAGTAGCTCTGTAGCCCACAGAGTGAAGCAAAAGGAAAAGGGCTAAATAGTGTTACTGAAAAGCCCGCCTGCTGTTAAGAAGAAGAAGAAGAAGTGTAATAAGCTGGTATCTTTTATTAAATCCTTCATAGAAGTGTGAAGTTTCATTGTTTGTGTCGCTTCAGCCTCTTCACCCCAAAAGACAATAACCAAAGGCCTGCCTTCGGGAGCAGTACTCAGTTGCCTCCTATGTGCCCTATATCTCTGGGACATGAACCTACCCCATACGAATCTACAATATCCTGACGATCTGGTACTATGGTTATCTGGCAACACCTTTGAGATAGCACAATCAAATACACAAAAGTCACTTTTCCAGTTTGAAAAATTCTCTCAACATTCAGATTTACCCATTGCACCCACCAAGTCAAAAATAATCCAATTTCACAGGAAGCGAAACCATGTTAATGCAAAACTAACTCTAAATAAAATGACTATTCCAGAAGATAATAATATTAATTACCTAGGTCTCATGCTTGACCAAAAACTTAATTTCCACCTTCACATTTCAAACACAATAAAAAAATGCTATAGAAAAGTAAATATACTAAACAGAGTTTTTTCCGCACCCTGGGGTTGTAAAGAAAAAACCTTACCCCAGTTTTAGAAATCACACATTAGACCCCATATTGACTTTGGAGTCATCGTCAATGGTGCATGTGCAAAGACCCAGCTACAAAAAATTGAAAAAACCCAAAATTATATATTATATCTCATATTTGGTCTTAGGAAACCCACAAGCACCAAGTTTCTGCTTATGGAGAGTAGATTAACAACAATAAGGGAGAGACGTAGCTTTCTCTTGATAAAACATCTTACAAAAATTGAATCAAATAGCTCACACACATTACATAATTGGTTAAGAAATCCAGCCATGTATAGAGGTATTGCAGATGAGTATGCCAATATTCAAAAGAAGTTCCCTGTACCAGCAAAGTCTTTTGCACTTACTTTCCCCCAATCCCCCCCATGGATTTGGTCATTTCCCATAATAAATACTGAATTTTCAAAATGGAATAAAGATTTAACCCCCATTGCTTTTGTTCAGAAAAAATTTGCAGAACTTAATTCAATTACCTATAAGAATCACTTCCAAATATTTGTTGATGGGTCAAAAATGAATGAGAAGGTTGCAAGTGGTGTTTTCCTTCCTCACCTGAAAATTGCAATGGGCGAGAGATTATTTAATAATTTACTTATAATGTCTGCTGAGTTAAATGCCATAATCATGGCATTAGAACACCTTAAGCAAAACCAATCTTTGATTGAAAATTCGAATAATATTATCATCTATTCCGACTCTTTCTCAAGCCTTGAGTTGCTGGACTCAGATCCTAAATATAAGTTGTACATTGACTCTTATAATTGTCTCATTATTATTTATAATCTTGCTTCAAGTGGCATAAAAAATTACTTTCAGTGCATTCCTAGCCACTCTGGCATAAGTGGTAATCATCAGGTTGATGAAATATCTAAAAATGCTATAAATATTGACCAGCCAAGTGGGAGACCAATCCCAATTAGAGATATTTACCGATGGAGGCTATCAGATATTAATTTTAATAAGATTAATCCTATCCTTTCCCCCTTTCCCAATAAGTATCTTTCTAAAATTTATCATAGAATTCGTTCTGGAACAAATAGACTAAATTTCCTTGCATTCTTATATAAGCTTTCTAATTCAAGTGGTTCAATTCCCCTGTCCCCTCTTTGCAGGCATTGTAATATGAATAATGAAACAATTGACCATTGCCTATTTGAATGTAATATGCTGACGTCTGCACAACATACTTTGCTTTGTAAACTGTTAAAATACTTCAAACACCACAAAATCCCACTATCAGCCAAGAGCCCAGCCAACTATACCTGGACACAGAGCATAGAAATCGACATCTATCATCTTATAGTTGAACTCCTAGAGTCAAAAGATCTGCTGAAAGATATCTGAATATATCTAATAAATATGAGGCAATCAAGCCAGTAGCTCTGTAGCCCACAGAGTGAAGCAAAAGGAAAATGGCTAAATAGTTTTACTGAACAGCCCGCCTGCTGTTAAATAGAAGAAGAAGAAGAAGAAGAAGTGTAACAAAAGTGTATCCAAGCTATCAAAGAAAGTAAACAGATTTTTTTTGCGAATGGTATCAAGTTTTCCATTTCAGGTCAACTAGAGGATGTATGAAACTAAATTAAACACTACTATTTGTGTCCAGATTTTTAAAAGGGTCTATGTTGTTAAAAATTGCTGAAAATTTTTTTCCAGCATTACAAATAGCAGGCCAAATTATAAATTCTTAAAAAAACGAAAAGATTTAAAGTATTATTTTCTTTTTCCCAGAAAAGATTATGTCAATATAAAACGAACAGAAATTAATTAAGAAAACTGTTTCCACAAAATAAGTTTTTCAGAGAAAAGTAAAGAACTCCATTAAACAAAAAATGAGCAAAAATAAAATCAAATAATCTTCCAAGCTCGAAACTACCACAAGTCAGCATCGATAAATAAATGAAACCCAAAATGAACAGAAAATAATATAAACAAACATGTCAAACCCAAAATGAGCAGAAATTAACAAAAGTTGGGCTCAAAACCCCTATGCCATCCAAATGCCAGAACATAATTTGCACTTTACTGAAAAAAATACAAATGACTGTGCATTGTCAGTTTAATATACATATATTGATATTTAGTAATCAAAATCTTAATATTATTTGATTTATTAAAGTTATAAAAGTAAAAACATTTATATTTTTTCAGTAAAGTGCAAATTACGTTTTGGGATGGTATAGGGGTTTTGAGCCCAACTTATGTTAATTCCTGCTCGTTTTGAGTTTGAATCGGTTATTTATTGTCATTTCTGTTCGTTTTGGGTTTCATTTATTTATCGATGCTGATTTGTGGTAGTTTCCCGCTTGGTAGATTAATTGATTTTATTTTTGCTCATTTTTTGTTTAATGGAGTTCTTTACTTTTCTTTGAAAAACTTATTTTGTGGAAATTTTTTTTTAATTAATCTGGAAAAGAGCTAGAGCTAGTATAGAAATACATCTATACAAATGAATTACATTTTTTTTTGCACAGTGAGCAGAACACACTAAAGTTGAAGTAGGCTTAAACTTTGACTTGAAACTTCATAACCTGACCATTTCTTTCAGAAAAGAATTTTGGAAGGTTATTCCGTGTTGACAAGAAAAGAGGATAAAGGTGCAGTTTAGTTCCCTCTAAACTGTAGGGCGCAGGAGCCCTATGGTAAAGGTGCAGGTTAGTTCTCCCTTATGAAAAAAACAACTTATTTCAGCGGATACAAAGAAGAAACCCATTTGCGGCATTCTTAGGGACCCCAAGGTCCAATGCTAGTATCAGATCCCGCGAGTGTCAGTTTACGCTCGTCAAATTTTGGCTGTACTGGCCACAAGTACCCCAGCTAAACGGCTTTTTAGCACTACAGGACTGATAGTGACTGCAAAAAGATCAATGGCTCCAGGCAGATTTAACTAATTCACTTTTGTTACATCAATTGTAACTGAAGTGATGTAACCGCTGATTTTAAATTTTTGTTAAGCCATGGTATCTAACTTGTATACAGTGTTTTTTTTTATGTTGTTATTTGTTTTTTTCACTTCCTTTTCGTATGTATTTGATGAGCTAGGAGATGTTTGAACCTCAAACTTTGAAAGTTATACACACATTAGCCCAAGTCATTAACAAGAAGAAAATGACTAAACACGGGATTTTATAGGAATAATGTGATGTTAAACATTAAGACAACATAGGTTTCCCTGGGGCTAGTGCATAAAAATGAGAATTCTACATGGTCTGATTGACGGGGAATATAAACACTTTCCGCACGGCCCAACAAATTCCTGTTTTGTCATATTGTTTTTGTATGTTTTTAGCCAACTATTTGAAAAATCCTTACTAAAATCAAGTTGAGGTTGAACGTGCTTGGTGAAGTTTGATTTTTATTATTATTTTTAATCAGAAAATCAGCGCGCCGTGGCACGCCGCCGGTAAGAAATTGGAAGCGCGCCGCAAAAAAAATTTCGGCATGTCTGGGGGCGCGCCGCCGCCGATACTAAATCAAACATTCTCCGCCGTCATGACGGCGTGGCGCGGCTTCGGAGACTAGTCCACAGTATGTCCATCTTGAAATCTCAGAAACTAGTCTTTCTTATGGCTTGTAGACTTCTATCAAAGTGGCCATTTAACATCCAATATAGTGAAACTGAAAAAAAATTATTTAATACAACCAAATCCATGGAAATCAAGTAGTGAGCTGATTATGAGTATGAACCATCAAGGACCGTAAGCACCATTGACCCTAACCACCAAGGACCTCAACCTCAGAAGCCTCCCCATACCCTGAACCTCCAAGGGGTATCCTCCTCCCCCAAACTTTTTGCAACCCCCCCCCCCCAAAAAAAAAAAAAATTTGTGCCCCCTCCCCATTTTTTTTTTCTTATCATGGTATTTTATTCAACTTTTTTTTAACATCTCTTAGAATAACATGAAACATACTTAAAACATAAGAAAATCACATTTAATATTTACCAAATTCAAAATGAGAATGATATAGAAATCTTACTCGTGACTTTTACTATTAGAAAAATATTGTTTGTAGTAGTACTTTTTCTATTGGACTAAATTTTTTTTTGGACTTCGAAGTTATTCAACTTTTTTTTACGTATCTTAAAATGAGAGTTATAGTTTTAGTTAAGAGTTTTAGTTTAGAGTCTTAACTTAGAGTTTTAGTTAGAGTTCTAGTTTTGTTTAGTTTTAGTTAGAAGTTTTAGTTTAGAGCTGTAGTTTAGTTTTAGTTAAAAGTTTAATTTTATGGTTTTAGTTTAGAGTTATAGTTTAGCTTTAGTTAAGAGTTTTAGCTTAGAGTTTTAGCCTAGAGTTTTTAGTTACACTTATAGTTTAAATTAGTTTCAGTTAAGTGTTTTATTTTAGAGTTATAGTTTAGTTTTAGTTTAGAGTTTTAGCTTAGGGTTTTAGCCTATAATCTTAGCTTAGAGTTTTTAGTTACACTTATAGTTTAGTTTCAGTTAAGAGTTTTAGTTTCGATTTATAGTTTTGTTTAGTTTTACTTAAGAGTTTTAGTTTAGAGGTTTAGCTTTGAGTTTCAGCTTAGAGTTTTTAGTTACACTTATAGTTTAGTTTAATTTCAGTTAAGAGTCTTAGTTTAGAGTTATAGTTTAGTTTACTTATATTTAAGAGTTTTAGCCTAGAGTCATAGCTTAGAGTTTTTAGTTACACTTATAGTATAGTTTAGTTTCAGTTTAGAGTTTTAGTTTAGAGTTATAGTTTAGTTTTGTTTTAGTTATGAGTTTTAGACTAGAGTCTTAGCTTAAAGTTTTTAGTTACACTTATAGTTTAGTTTTGCTTCAGTTAAGAATTTTAGTTTAGAGTTATAGTTTAGTTTAGTTGTAGCTTGGAGTCTAGAGTTTTAGCCTAGAGTCTTATCTTAGAGTTGTTACTTAAACTTATAGTTTATTTTAGTTTCAGTTAAGAGTTTTAGTTTAGAGTTATAGTTTACTTTAGTTTTAGTTAAGAGCTTTAGCCTAGAGTCTTAGCATAGAGTTTTTAGTTACACTTATAGTTTAGTTTAGTTTCAGTTAAGAGTTTTAGTTTAGTTTTAGCTAGTAGCTTTAGACTAGAGTTTTAGTCTAGAGTCTTAGCTTAGAGTTTTTAGTTACACTCATAGTTTAGTTTATTTTCAGTTAAGAGTTTTATTTTAGAGTTACATTTTAGTTTTATTTAATAGATTTAGATTAAATTTTTAGACTAGATTCTTAGCTTAGAGTTTTTAGTTACACTTTTAGTTTAGTTTAGTTTCAGTTGAGACTTTTAGTTTAGATTTATAGTTTAGTTTAGTTTTAGCTGAGAGTTTTAGCTTAGAGTTTTAGCCTAGAATCTTAGCTTAGAGTTTTTAGTAACACTTAAAGTTTAGTTTAGTTTCAGTTAAGAGTTTTAGTTTAGAGTTATAGTTTAGTTTAGTTTTAGTTAATAGTTTTAGCTTAGAGTTTTAGCCTAGGGTCTTAGCTTAGAATTTTTAGGTACACTTATAGTTTAGTTTAGTTTCAGTTAACAGTTTTAGTTTAGAATTTTAGTTTGGTTTAGTTTTAGTTAAGAGTTTTAGCTTAGAGTTTTAGCCTAGAGTCTTAGCTTAGAATTTTTAGGTACAGTTATAGTTTAGTTTAGTTTCAGCTAAAAGTTTTAGTTTAGAGTTATAGTGTAGTTTAGTTTTAGTTATGAGTTTTAGCTTAGAGTTTTACACTTAGTTTAGTTTAGTTTCAGTTAAGAGTTTTAATTTAGAGTTATAGTTTAGTTTAGTTTTACTTAAGAGTTTTAGCCTAGAGTCTTAGCTTAGAGTTTTTTGTAGTTTAGTTTTAGTTAAGAGTTTTAGTTTAGAGTTTATAGTTTTAGTTTAGAGTCTTAGCTTAGAGTTTCAGTTAGAATTACAATTTAGTTTAGTTCTAGTCAAGAGTTTTAGTTTAGAGTTATAGTTTAGTTAAGAATTCTAGTTTAGAGTTTAGAGTTTTAGTTTAGAGTCTTAGCTTAGAATTTTAGTTAGAGTTATAGTTTAGTTTAGTTTCAGTTAAAAGTTTTAGTTTAGAGTTGTAGTTTAGTTTTAGTTAAGAGTTTTAGTTTAGAGTTTTAGTTTAGAGTCTTAGCTTAGAGTTTTAGTTAGAGTTATAGTTTAGTTTAGGAGTTTTAGCCTAGAGTCATAGCTTAGAGTTTTTAGTTACACTTATAGTATATTTTAGTTTCAGTTTAGAGTTTTAGTTTAGAGTTATAGTTTAGTTTGGTTTTAGTTATGAGTTTTAGACTAGAGTCTTAGCTTAAAGTTTTTAGTTATACTTATAGTTTAGTTTAGTTTCAGTTAAGAGTTTTATTTTAGAGTTATAGTTTAGTTTAGTTGTATCTTAAAGTTTAGAGCTTTAGCATAGAGTTTTAGAATAGAGTTTATAGCTACACTTATAGTTTAATTTAGGTTCAGTAAATAATTTTAGCTTAGGTTTCTTATATTCTTTAATTTCGGCTAATAGCATTAGAATACTATCATGCAATAGAGTTTTTAGTTAAACTTTCATCTTAGTTAAGGTTTAGTTAGTAGTTATAATTTAGATTTAGTTAAGAGCTTTAGCTTAGAGTTTTAGCCTAGAGTCTTAGCTTAGAGTTTTTAGTTACACTTATAGTTTAGTTTAGTTTCAGTTAAGAGTTTTATTTTAGAGTTATAGTTTAGTTTTAGTTAAGAGTTTTAGCTTAGATTTTTAGCCTAGATTCTTAGCTTAGAGTTTTTAGTTACACTTTTAGTTTAGTTTAGTTTCAGTTGAGACTTTTAGTTTAGATTTATAGTTTAGTTTAGTTTTAGCTGAGAGTTTTAGCTTAGAGTTTTAGCCTAGAATCTTAGCTTAGATTTTTTAGTAACACTTAAAGTTTAGTTTAGTTTCAGTTAAGAGTTTTAGCTTAGAGTTTTAGTTTAGTTTAGATTTAGTTAAGAGTTTTAGCTTAGAGTTTTAGCCTAGGGTCTTATCTTAGAGTTTTTAGGTACACTTATAGTTTAGTTTAGTTTAAGTTAAGAATTCTAGTTTTTAGTTATAATTCATTTTATTTTTAGTTGAGAGTTTTAGCTTAGAGTTTTAGCCTAGAGTCTTAGCTTATAATTTTTAGCTACACTTATAGTTTAGTTTAGTTTCAGCTAAAAGTTTTAGTTTAGAGTTATAGTGTAGTTTAGTTTTAGTTATGAGTTTTAGCTTAGACGTTTTACACTTAGTTTGGTTTATTTTCAGTTAAGAGTTTTAATTTAGAGTTATAGTTTAGTTTAGTTTTACTTAAGAGTTTTAGCCTAGAGTCTTAACTTAGAGTTTTTAGTCACACTTATAGTTTAGTTTCAGTCAAGAGTTTTAGTTTAGAGTTATAGTTTAGTTTTAGTTTAGAGTTTTAGCTTAGAGTCTTATCTTAGAGTTGTAGTTTAGTTTTAGTTAAGAGTTTTAGTTTAGAGTTTAGAGTTTTAGCTTAGAGTCTTATCTTAGAGTTTTAGTTAGAGTTTATAGTTTAGTTTAGTTTTAGTTAAGAGCTGTAGTTTAGTTTTAGTTAAGAGTTTTAGTTTAGAGTTTATAGTTTTAGTTTAGAGTCTTAGCTTAGAGTTTCAGTTAGAGTTATAATTTAGTTTAGTTCTAGTCAATATTTTTAGTTTAGAGTTGTATTTTATTTTTAGTTAAGAATTCTAGTTCAGAGTTTAGAGCATTAGCTTATAGTCATAGCATAGAGTTTTATTTAGAGTTAGAATTTAGTTTAGTTTCAGTTAAGAGTTCTAGTTCAGAGTTGTAGTTTAGTCTTAGTTAAGAGTTTTAGTTTAGAGTTGTATTTTAGAGTCTTAGCTTAGAATTTTAGTTAGAGTTATAGTTTAGTTTAGTTTTAGTTAAGAGTTTTAGTTTAGAGTTTTATCTTAGAGTTTTAGCTAGAGTTATAGTTTAGTTTAGTTAAAGTTTAGTTTAGAGTTGTAGCTTAGTTTTAGTTAAGAGTTTTAGTTTAGAGTTCAAGTTTCGAGTCTTAGCATAGAGTTTTAGTTTAGAATCTGAGCTTAGAGTTTTAGTTAGAGTTATAGTTTAGTTTAGTTTTAGTTAAGAGTTTTAGTTTAGAATTTGGAGTATTAGTTTAGAGTCTTAGCTTATAGTTTTAGTTTAGAGTTGTAGTTTAGTTTTAATTTAGAGTTGCAGTTTAGAGTATTAGAGTAGACTTTCTGTTAGGGTTATGGTTTAGTTTAGTTTCAGTTTGCTGTTTTAGTTTAGATCTGTAGTTTGATTTTACTAAGGAGTTATAGTTTAGATACTTACTTTTGAATTATAGTTAGAGCTATAGTTTTAGTTTAGTTTTAGTCAAGAGTTTTAGTTTAGATATTGGAGTTTTAGTTTCGAGTCTTAGCTTAGAGTTTTAGTTAGAGTTATAGTTTAGTTTAGTTTTAATTCAGAGTTTTAGTTTAGAGTCTTATCATAGAGTTTTAGTTAGAGTTATAGTTTAGTTTAGTTTTAGTTAATAGTTTCAGTTTAGAGTTGTTGTTTAGTTTTAGATAGGAGTTTCTGTTTAGAGTCTTAGCTTAGAGTCTTATTTAGAGTTATATTTTAGTTTAGTTTTAATTAAGAGTTTTAGTTTAGTCTTAGCATAGAGTTTTAGTTAGAGTTATAGTTTAGTTTAGTTTAGTTTAAGAGTTTTTGTTTAGAGTTTAGAGTTTTAGCTTAGAGCCTTCTCTTAGAGTTTTATTTAGAGTTTATAGTTTATTTTAGTTTTAGTTAAGAGCTGTAGTTCAGTTTTACTTAAGAGTTTTAGTTTAGAGTTTATAGTTTTAGTTTAGAGTCTTAGCTTAGAGTTTCAGTTAGAATTACAATTTAGTTTAGTTCTAGTCAAGAGTTTTAGTTTAGAGTTATAGTTTAGTTTTAGTTAAGAGTTTTAGTTTAGAGTTTAGAGTATTAGCTTAGAGTCATAGCTTAGAGTTTTAGTTAAAGTTATGGTTTAGTTTAGTGTCAGTTAAGACTTTTAGTTTAGTTTACTTATAGTTAAGAGTTTTAGTTTAAGAGTTTTAGTTTAGAGTCTTAGCATTAAATTTTACTTAGAGTTATAGTTTAGTTTAGTTTTAGTTAAGAGTTTTAGTTTAGAGTTTTAGCTTAGAGTTTTAGCTAGAGTTATAGTTTAGTTTAGTTACAGTTTAGTTTAGAGTTGTAGTTTAGTTTAAGTGACGAGTTTTAGTTTAGAATTCCAGTTTCGAGTATTAGCTTAGAGTATAAGTTTAGAGTCTTAACTTAGAGTTTTAGTTAGAGTTATAGTTTAGTTTAGTTTTTAGTTAAGAGTTTTAGTTTAGAGTTTAGAATTTTTGTTTAGATTCTTAGCTTAGAGTTTGAGTTATAGTTATAGTTTAGTTTTAGTTGAGAATTTAGAGTTTTAGTTTAGAGTCTTGGCTTAGAGTTTTAGTTAGAGTTATAGTTTAGTTTAGTTTTAGTTAGCAGCTTTAGTTTAGATCTCTAGTTTAGTTTTAGTTAAGAGTTTTAGTTTAGAGTTTTAGTTTAGAGTTTTAGTTCGAGTTTTAGTTTTAGTTTAGTTTTAGTTAAGAGTTTCAGTTTAGATATTGGGGTCTTAGATTCGAGTCTTAGCTTAGAGTTTTAGTTGTATTTATAGTTTAGTTTAGTTTTAATTCATAGTTTTAGTTTAGAGTCTTAGCATAGAGTTTTAGTTAGAGTTATAGTTTAGTTTATTTTTAGTTAATAGTTTCAGTTTAGATTTGTTGTTTAGTTTTATATAGGAGTTTAAGTTTAGAGTCTTATCTTAGAGTATTATTTAGAGTTATAGTTTAGTTTAGTTTTAATTCAGAGTTTTAGTTTAGTATTAGCATAGAGTTTTAGTTAGAGTTATAGTTTAGTTTAGTTTTAGTTAAGAATCTCAGTTTAGAGTTGTTTTTTTGTTTTAGATAAGAGCTTTAGATTAGAGTTTAGTGTTTTAGTTAGAGTTTTAGTTTAGAGTCTAGAGTTTTAATTTAGAGTGTTACCTTAGAGTTTTAGTTAGAGTTACAGTTTTGTTTAATTTTAGTTAAGAGTTTTAGTTTAGAGTTGTAATTTACTTTTAGTCAAGAGTTTTAGTTTAGAGTTTAGAGTATTAGCTTAGAGTCTCAGCTTAGAGTTTTACTTAGAGTCATTGTTTACTTTAAATTCAGTTAAGATTTTTAATTTAGAGCTGTAGTTTAGATTCAGTTAAGAGTGTTAGTTTAGAATTTAGAGTTTTAGTTAGAGTTTTAGTTTAGAGTTTAGATTTTTAGTTTAGAGTCTTAGCTTAGAGTTATAGTTAGAGTTATAGTTTAGTTATACTATACTTTAGAGTTGTAGTTTAGTTTTAGTTAAGAGTTTTAGTTTAGAGTTTATAGTTTCAATTTAGAGTCTTAGCTTAGAGTTTTTAGTTTAGAATCTTAGCTTAGAGTTTTAGTTAAAGTTATAGTTCAGTTAAGTTTTAGTTAAGAGTTTTAGTTTAGAATTTAGAGTTTTAATTTAGAGTCTTAGCTTAGAGTTCTAGTTAGAGTTATGGTTTAGTTTAGTTTCAGTTAGGAGCTTTAGTTTAGATCTCTAGTTTAGTTTTAGTTAAGAGTTTTAGTTTAGAGTTTTAGTTAGAGTTATAGTTTTAGTTTAGTTTTAGTTAAGAGTTAATTTAGGGTTAATTAAGAGTTAATTTTTAAGGTTAATTTAGGCTAGGTTACGCAATCGTGCGTAACCTAGCCTAAATTAACCTTAACCATGAATAAAACCCAATCTAAGTGAAGACGCTAAAGTAAAACTCTAAACTAATACTTGGTGAAGTTGCAGGTTAGTTCTCCCTTATAAAAACAACTTATTTCAGCAGATACAAAGAAGAAGCCCATTTGCGGCATTCTTAGGGACCCCAAGGTCCAATGCTAGTATCAAATCCCGCGAGTGTCAGTTTACGCTCGTCAAATTTTGGCTGTACCGGCCACAAGTACCCCAGCTAAACGGCTTTTTAGCACGACAGGACTGATAGTGACTGCAAAAAGATCAATGGCTCCAGGCAGAGTGAACTAACTCACTTTTGTTACATCAATTGTAACTGAAGTGATGTAACCGCTGATTTAAAATTATTGTTAAGCCATGGTATCTAACTTGTATACAGTTTTTTTTTATGTTGTTATTTGTTTTTTTCACTTCCTTTTCGGATGTATTTGCTGAGCTAGGAGATGTTTGAACCTCAAACTTTGAAAGTTACACACACATTAGCCCAAGTCATTAACAAGAAGAAAATGACTAAACACGGGCTTTTACAAGAATAATGCGACGCTAAACATTAAAACAACATATGTTTCCCTGGGTCTAGTGCATAAAAATGAGAATTCTACATGGTCTGATTGACGGGGAACATAAACACTTTCCCCACGGCCCAACAAATTCCTGTTTTGTCATATTGTTCTTGTATGTTTTTAGCCAACCATTTAAAAATCCTTACTAAAATCAAGTTGAGGTGGAACGTGCTTGGTGAAGTTTGATTTTTATTATTATTTTTAATCAGAAAATCAGCGCGCCATGGCGCGCCGCCGGTAAGAAATTGGCAGCACGCCGCCAAAAAAATTTCGGCGTGTCTGGCGCCGCGCCGCCGCCGATACTAAATCAAACATTCGCCGCCGTCATGTCGGCGTGGCGCGGCTTCGGAGACTAGTCCACAGTATGTCCATCTTGAAATCTCAGAAACTAGTTTTTCTTATGGCTTGTAGACTTCTATCAAAGTGGCCATTTAATATCCAATATAGTGAAACTGAAAAAAAATTATTTAATACAACCAAATCCTTGGAAATCAAGTAGTGAGCTGATTATGAGTATGAACCATCAAGGACCGTAAGCACCATTGACCCTAACCACCAAGGAACTCAACCTCAGAAGCCTCCCCATACCCCGAACCTCCAAGGGGCATCCTCCTTCCCCAAACTTTTCACCCCTCCCCCCCCCCCCGAAATTTGCGCCCCCTCCCCATTTTTTTTTCTTATCATGGTATTTTATTCAACTTTTTTTAACATCTCTTAGAATAACATGAAACATACTTAAAACATAAGAAAATCACATTTAATATTTACCAAATTCAAAATGAGAATGATATAGAAATGTTACTCGTGACTTTTACTATTAGAAAATATTGTTTGTAGTAATACTTTTTCTATTGGACAAATTTTTTTTTGGACTTCGAAGTTATTCAACTTTTTTTACGTATCTTAAAATGAGAGTTATAGTTTTAGTTAAGAGTTTCAGTTTAGAGTCTTAGCTTAGAGTTTTAGTTAGAGTTCTAGTTTAGTTTAGTTTTAGTTAGAAGTTTTAGTTTAGAGCTGTAGTTTAGTTTTAGTTAAAAGTTTTATTTTATGGTTTTAGTTTAGAGTTATAGTTTAGTTTTAGCTAAGAATTTTAGCTTAGAGTTATAGCCTAGAGTTTTAGTTACACTTATAGTTTAGTTTAGTTTCAGTTAAGAGTTTTAGTTTAGAGTTATAGTTTAGTTTTAGTCAAGAGTTTTAGCTTCGATTTTTAGCCTAGAGTCTTTGCTTAGAGTTTTTAGTTTACACTTATAGTTTAGTTTAGTTTAAGTTGAGAGTTTTATTTTATAGTTATAGTTTAGTTTAATTTTAGTTAAGAGTTTTAGACTAGATTTTTAACCTAGAGTCTTAGCTTAGAGTTTTTAGTTATTCTTATAGTTTAGTTTAGTTTTAGTTAAGAGTCTTAGTTTAGAGTTATAGTTTAGTTTACTTATAGTTAAGAGTTTTAGCTTAGAGTTTTAGCCTAGAGTCATAGCTTAGCGTTTTTAGTTACACTTATAGTATAGATTAGTTTCAGTTTAGAGTTTTAGTTTAGAGTTATAGTTTAGTTTTGTTTTAATTAAGAGTTTTTAGCCTAGAGTCTTAACTTAAAGTCCTTAGTTACACTTATAGTTTAATTTAGCTTCAGTTAATATTTTTATTTTAGAGTTATAATTTAGTTTAGTTGTATCTTGAAGTTTATAGTTTTAGACTAGAGTTTTAGCTTAGAGTTTTTAGTTAAATTTATAGCTTCATTTAGTTTAAGTTAATATTTTTATTTAAGAGTTATAGTTTAGTTTAGTTTTAGTTAAGACTCTAAGCTAAAACTCTCAACTAAAACTAAACTAAACTATAACTCTAAACTAAAACTGTCAATTGAAACTAAACTAAACTATAAGTTTTACTAAAAACTCTAAGCTAAGAATCTAGGCTAAAACTCTAAGCTAAAGCTCTTAACTAAAACTAAACTATAACTATAAACTAAAACTCTTAACTGAAAATAAACTAAACTATTAGTGTAACTAAAAAACTCTAAGCTAAGACTCTAGGCTAAAACTCTAAGCTAAAGCTCTTAACTAAAACTAAACTAAACTATAACTCTAAACTAAAACTCTTAACTGAAACTAAACTAAACTATAAGTGTAACTAAAAACTCTATGCTAAGACTCTAGGCCAAAGCTCTTAACTAAAACTAAACTAAACTATAACTCTTAACTAAAACTCATAACTGAAACTAAACTAAACTATAAGTGTAACTAAAAACTCTAAGCTAAGACTCTAGGCTAAAACTCTACACTCTAAACTACAACTAAGCTAAACTATAACTCTAAACTAAAACTTTTAACTGAAACTAAACTAAACTATAAGTGTAAATAAAAACTTTAAGCTAAGACTCTAGTCTAAAACTCTTAACTAAACTAAAATATAACTCTAAACTAAAACTCTTAACTGAAACTAAACTAAACTATAAGTGTAACTAAAAACTCTAAGCTAAGACTATAGGCTAAAACTCTTAACTAAAACTAAACTAAACTATAACTCTAAACTAAAATTCTTAACTGAAACTAAACTAAACTATAACTCTAACTAAAACTCTAAGCTATGACTATAAGCTAATACTCTAAACTCTAAACTAAAACTCTTACCTAAAAACTATACTAAACTGTATCTCTAACTAAAACTCTAATTTAAAATTCTAAACTAAAATTCAAAGCTAAGACTCCAAATTGAGATTCTAAACTAAAGCTAGTCACTAAAACAAAACTACAACTATAAAGTAACCTATAACTAAACTAAACTATAACTCTAGCTAAAACTCTAAGCTAAGACTCTAAACTAAAACTCTAAACTCTAAACTAAAACTAAACAAAACTAAACTAAACTATAACTCTATCTAAAACTCAAAACTAAAACTCTTAACTAAAACTAAACTACAACTCTAAACTAAAACTCTTAACTGAAACTAAACTATAACTCTAACTAAAACTCTAAGCTATGATTCTAAGCTAATTCTCTAAACTCTAAACTAAAACTCATAACTAAAACTAAACTACAAATCTAAACTAAAGCTCTTAACTAAAACTAAACTAAACTATAAACTCTAGCTAAAACTCTAAGATAAGACTCTAAGCTAAAACTCGAAACTAAAACTCTTAACTAAAACTAAACTACAACTATAAAATAAAACTGTTAACTGAAACTAAACTATAAGTGTGACTTAAAACACTAAGCTAAGACTCTAGTTTAAAACTCTAGACTAAAACTCTTAAGTAAAACAAACTAAACTATAACTATAAACTAAAACTCTTAACTTAAAATAAACTAAACTATAAGTTTAGCTGGAAACTCTAAACTAAGACACTAAACTATAACACTAACCTAAAACTCCGGACTAAAACTAAACTAAACTATAACTATAAACTAAAACTCTTAACTGAAGCTAAAGTAAACTATAAGTGTTGCTAAAAATTCTAAGCTAAGACTCTAGGCGAAAACTCTAATCTAAAACTCTTAACTAAACTATAACTCTAAACTAAAACTCTTAACTGAAACTAAAATAAACTATAAGGGTAACTAAAAACTCTAAGCAAAGACTCGAGGCTAAAACTCTAAGCTAAAACTCTTATTTAAAACTAAACTAAACTGTAACTCTAAACTAAAACTCTTAACTGAACTAAACTAAACTATAAGGATAACCAAAAACTCTAAGCTAAGACTCTAGGCTAAAAATCTAAGCTAAAAAACTTTTAACTATAATTAAACTAAACTATAACTCTAAACTAAAACTCTTTACTGAAACTAAACTAATCTGTAAGTTTAACTAAAAACTCTAAACTAAGATTCTAGGCTAAAACTCTAAACTAAAACTCTTAACTAAAACTAAACTAAACTATAACTCTAAACTGAAACTCTTAACTGAAAGTAAACTAAACTATAGGTGTAACTAAAAACTCTAAGCTAAGACTCTAGGCTAAAACTCTAAGCTAAAACTCAACTAAAACTAAACTAAACTATATCCCTAAACTAAAACTGTCAACTGAAACTAAACTAAACTATAAGTTTTACTAAAAACTCTAATCTAAGAATCTAGGCTAAAACTCTAAGCTAAAGCTCTTAACTAAAACTAAGCTATAACTCTAAACTAAAACTCTTAACTGAAAATAAACTAAACTATTAGTGTAACTAAAAACTCTAAGCTAAGACTCTAGGCTAAAAGTCTAAGCTAAAGCTCTTAACTAAAACTAAACCAAACCATAACTCTAAACTAAAACTCATAAACTGAAACTAAACTAAACTATAAGTGTAACTAAAAACTCTCTGCTAAGACTCTAGGCTAAAGCTCTTAACTACAACTAAACTAAACTAAACTATAACTCTAAACTAAAACTCTTAACTGAAACTAAACTAAACTATAAGTGTAATTAAAGTGTTTAAGCTATGACTAAAACTCTTAAGTAAAACTAAACTAAACTATAACTCTAAACTAAAACTCTTAACTGAAATTAAACTAAACTATAAGTGTAACTAAAAACTCTAAGCTATGACTCTAGGCTAAAACTCTAAGTAAAAACTCTTAACTAAAACTAAACTACAACTCTAAGCTAGAACTCTTAACTGAAACTAAACTAAACTCTAACTGTAACTAAAACTCTAAACTTCGACTCTAAGCTAATACTCTAAACTCTGAACTAAAACTCTTAACTAAAACTAAACTATAAGTCTAAACTAAAACGCTTGACTAAAAGTAAACTAAATTATAACTCTAACTAAAACTCTAAGCTAAGACTCTAAACTCTAAACTAAAACTCTTAACTAAAACTAATCTACAGCTCTTAACTAAAACTAAGCTAAACTGTAAACTCTAACTAAAACTCTAAGAGAAGGCTCTAAATCGAGACTATCAACTATATCTAAACGAAACTAGAGCTTTTACACAAACTATAAGCTAATACTTAAATCTATAACTCTAAACTCTTAACTAAAACTAAGCTGAAATAGAACTCTAAATACAACTCTAAGCTAAATCTCAAAGATAAAACTCTAAGCTCTTAACTATAACTTTACAAAATTATAAGTATTAATAAAATTCTAAGCTAAGACTCTAAGCTAAAACTTTTAACTCATAATTATAACTAAACTAAACTAGAATTCTAAATAAAAATCTAAGCTAATACTCTAAGGACAAACTCTAAGCTCCTAAATAAAACTAAACTAAACTAGAAATCTAACAAAAACTCTATGCTAAGACTCTAAGCTAAAACTCTAAATTCTTAACTGTAACTAAACTAAACTTCAACTCTAACTATAACTCTAAGCTAAGACTCTAATGTAAAAATAAAAAATCTTAAATAAACTAAACTAGAACTCTAACAAAAAATATAAGCTACGACTCTAAGATAAAAACTCTAAACTATTAACTAAAACTAAACTAAACTTGAACTCAAACAAAAACTCTAATCTAAAACTCTAAGATAAATAACTTTAATATCTAAACTAAAAGTAAACTAAACTAAAACTCTAATATAAGACTCTAAGATAAAAATCTAAACTCTTAACTATTAATAAATTAAAATTCAAATTTAATAAAAACTCTGATCTACGACTCTAAGCTAAAACTCTAAACTCTTAACTATTACTACACAAAAATTCAACTATAACGAAAACTCTAAGATATGACTCTAAGCAAAAACTCTAAACTATTAACTATTACTAAACTAAACTAGAACTTCGACAAAAACTCTAAGCTAAGACTCTAAGCTAAAAACTCTATGCTAAGACTCTAATATAAAAACTCTAAACTCTTAACTAAAACTAAAATAAACTAGAACTCTAACAAAAACTATAAGCTAAGACTCTAAGCTAAAACTCTAAACTCTTAACTATTACTAAACTAAACTTCAACTTTAACAAAAACTCTAAACTAAGACTCTAAGCTAAAAACTTTAAAATCTTAACTAAAACTAAACTAAACTAGAACTCTAACACAAACTATAAGCTAAGACTCTAAGCAAAAACTCTAAACTCTTAACTAAAACTAAACTAAACTAAAACTTAACCAAACTAAAACTTTAAGTAAAACTCTAAGGTAAAACTCTAAACTCTAAAC
>NC_142804.1:61764179-61783508 GCF_049724085.1 Artemia sp. Qi Xiang Cuo | reverse complement strand
TCAACAGAAAAACCTATCTTTTTCAAATAAAAGGAACAAAAATGAGAAAAACAAGTTTTTTCAACTGAGAGTAAGGAGCAACGTCAAAGCATAAAACGAACAGAAATTATTCCATGTATGAGAGGGACTTTTGACAACTTGACAACTTGCAATTGTAACTGCTTCTGACCATTCTTAAGGGGTTCCAAAAAGAACAGTATCTGCCCTTTGCCTGAGGTGTTTCTGCTGGTCTTAAGTTTAATATGGCCTTTTCATTTTCTTTAAGAAGCTTTGTTTTGTAAAGTTTGTTTTTTAATTATTTTGAATAATTATGAATATTTTAACTATTATTATTAATTTAATAATTATTAATATTTTAACTATTATTATTAATTAAATAATTATTAATATTAAAATCTAATAATTGTACTTAAGCTTAACATTGCAAATAATAACTTTCAGACAACACACTTATGAAAGGCTGAGAAACAAAACTGAGGAAAGACCAAATCATCAGTTGCAGACAGGTCAAACCACAAAATACCAAAACTTAAAAAAGTAAACCATAACTTTTAGACACCACACCTACAAAAGGCTAAGAAGCTAAACTTGGAATGGGGGCCAAATCATCAGTTCCAGACAAGTGAAACCCCAAAATACCATAACTTAACTTAGCAAAACATAAGGTTCAGACAACACATCAGTTCTAGAGAAGTCAAACCACAAAAACAACAAAACTTAACATAGCAGACCATAATTTCAGACAACACACATACAAAAGACTAAAAAACCAAGTTCAGAAAAGTCCAAACCAATAGTGTCAGACAAGTCAAACCACAAATTACCAAAACTTAACATAACAAACCATAACTTTCAGACAACACACTTGTGGAAGGTTGCAAAACTAGACTTAGATAAGGCCAAATCATCAGTTCCTGACAAGTCAATCCATAAGATACCAAGACTTAACATAGTAAACCATGAGTTTTGGACAACACAGTTATGAAAGGCTAAGAAACCTGCCAAGCCACAAAATGCCAAAACTGAACATGGCAAACCCTAACTTTCAGACATCACACTTATGAAAGTCTAGAAAATCCAACTTGGAAAAAGCCAAATCATTAGCTCCAGACAAGTGAAACCGCAAAAATACCAAAACTTAACAGATCAAAACATAGCAAACCAATGCAAACATAGCAAGCATGCTAGCATAACATAGCAAAACATAAATTTCAGACAACAGACTTATGAAAGGATAAGAAAGCAAACTTGGAAAAAGCCTAATCATCTGTTCCAGACAGAAGCCAAAACTTCAAAAAGCAAACCATAACTTTCAGACAACACGCTTATGAATGGCTAAAAAACCAAACTTGAAAAATGCCTAGTCATCAGTTCCACAAATTCCAAAAGTCAATCCACAAAATACCAAAAGCACAAAATACCAAAACTTACTTAGCAAACCATAACTTTTGGTCAACACACTTAGTAAATGCTAAGAAATCAAACTTGGAAAGGCAAAATCATCAGTTCCAGAGAAGTCAAACCACAAAATACCAAATTTTAATATAACAAACCATTATTTTCAGATAACACACTTATTAATGGCTAAGAAACCAAACTCGGAATATACCAAATCTTCAGTTCCAGACAAGTCAGACCACAAAATACCAAAACTTAATGTAGCAAACCATAACTTGTACAATATATTATGAAGGGCTAAAAAACCAAACTTGGAAAAGGCCAAATCATCAGTTCCAGGGAAGCCAGACCAGAAATACCAAAACTTAATAAAGCAAACCTTAACTTTCAAACAACACACTTACGAATGTCTAATTCATTTGAGGGCCATTCATTTGCCGTCATCTCAGGGCCCTTCAAGTCCCTACAATCGTAATAATATAAAAATAGCGAATTAAATATTCATGCTACGTCATATTTGTTGAAAAATAATCAATGATAGATTTGCAAACAATCAAAGTAAATGTTTAAAAAAAAAAAAAATAAATGTGCCCTTGTGAAGTTCACATCAATTGATTTATAACAATAGATTTAAATTTCTATATCCCTTTAACCCCATCAGAAAGCTTCATCTCAATGAACAATAGATATTCAACTGAAAGAAACATCTGCCAAAATCCCCCTCCCCCCCAAAAAAAAAATCATTGCTCCCTTAGGAATTCAAAACGACAAGAAATTACTATCAACAAGTAAATGAAACCCAAATGAATCTAAATTAAGATAAAAAATCATATCAAACATAAAGATAACAGATATTGGTGTAGATAAATATGTAAGTATTAAAACAAGCGAAAACTGAATTGAATATTCAAGTCAAGCTAATATTACTACAGAAAGAATTTTGGATACTGTCCTCTTTCCCTAATCGTAGAAGTTCTAAAGCCAATTGTGTTATTTGTGTTCTATTGAAAACAATTGAAGACTGTGCTTTAATTTTTCAAATAATCAGCGAAAAATAAAAATAGAATCTCTATGTAATCAAATTGACTGGAAGAAGCTAGTGAAAATAAACTGAATATTTACTATTTAATGCTATTATGTTCTGGAAACCTCAGCAATTCAATATTTTATTTAACCATTTTTTTCATTTTTCAATTTTATAAATATAAAAAAAATGTTAATAATATATGTTATTTTCAGTAAATCGCAATTTCAGTAAAGACATAAATATTCAATTGAAATTTTACTTGTTTTAAGAACAATTTATTCATTTATATCAGTATATGCAATACCGATTTAAAACTTTTTATTCAGTCAAATGAGCCCTCCTCCAAGTTTCTTGGACCGTCTTTTTCCATATGAAGGGCATAAGAGAAAACATTAATAAATGAATAACATAGCCTATAAATGATATATAGCTCATTAATGAAAAGAGGGATACTAAAATGAAAATGAGTGTTCTGAAAGTTATAACACTGCTTGTTGAATTATTGCTAAATATTGTATATCAAAAAATTCTTAGAAACTGTTTATTGTTAAAGAACGAATCGACCCAATAGTAACCAAAACTCTAAACAAAGGACTTTTGATAACAATTGATACTTCAAAAGAATTGGTTTTTATGCTGATTCCGAACATGAAGAATTTATTAAGTTTAATATACCCATCAAAACGTTGTTAGATGAATCGGCTATTAGCAGTTGTTGTAATGTGTTTTTGCCCCGGTGTTCTAAATAGTGGTCTTGTGGTCCCAAACTTGGCCGCAAGATCTCTTCAGAAGGTGGCAAGGCCGAGGCAAGGCCGAGTCCTTTATTGATTATATTTATTGGCATAAAGAATACAAACTAAAATATGACTCGTCTAACGGTTTACAATACTTTCTACTTGGGGGAAGGGTATTTTCTTGGCCAAATTTTCCACAGAAGGGTGGGGGGGAGAGATTTCCGAAAGGATTTAAAAGTGATCAACATACAAACATTTCTTATTAAAATAAACGGAACGACAATGAGAAAAACCAATTTTTTTCAAATTAGTAATGAGCACCGTCAAAACATAAAACAACCAGAAATTATTGCATATGTGAGAGGGACTGTCTCCTTTTCAATTTATCGCTCTTTACGCTAAAGTTTGACTTTTGTGTCCCAATTCCTTAAGAACGAGTTCTGAAACACACAAGGGTAGTTTAATTGGAATCAAAGCTTTATGAGGGACAAAAAAAAAATTAAACTTCAGCTTAACACATAAGGGGTTGTGAAGAGGGCAGCTCCCCTCATATAAGGATTAATTTCAATTAGTTTTAAGTTTTAATAATGCTCCTTACTTATATTTGAAACCACCTTTTTTCAAATAATAATAAAGAAGAATACGTTTAAATCACGTTTTCAAATAAGTCAACTAAGAGTGACGGGAGACATAGCCCATTTACCTTCCTCAGTGCTGAATGAGGTATAGGGCTTGTCATCAACATTATTTCAATAAGAAATAGTAAATCACATATTGCATGTCAATCTTGTGGTTTAATATACACCATTTCAGGTTATATGCATAATATACGGATACTTAAACTTCAGAGATGTAGAAGCCGCCAGTCAGACCTGTAAAAGTTGGTATGAAGCATTCATCTACAGCCATAAGATTCAAAACAATGTTGAATTTGTAATCCACCGAAATCATAGTGATGCTCTCATGGCTTTGTCAAGGCATCCTAGTCGCTGTAAAAGGATTACAATTGAGGTAATGAATTTCATTTCAAATTTTTACTTATAGGTTTCTGGCATATAATGAATGACAATGATGGGGCAATCCTATCGAAGGATTGACCAAGGATCCCTGTCCCTTGCATTCTACAACAGCTTAAGGACAGAAACTTGATACAATGTGCTATTATTGGCTATATAAAATAGAAGTATATGGTTTTTTGGTATGGAAAGTAGATGGAATAAACAAGTTTGATATATTCGTTTATTCAAAATTATACAGCTATGAATATAAGCAATAAAAGATAAATATCTCATCAGATTCCGCCACGAAGCTCTTTCTTATCGCACTCGCATAAGATAATATAGTCAGATGTATTTTTAAATCAAAAAGTTGCATAGAAAGTTAAGGCAACACCTCAAGAGAAAAAAAGAAATAAAGAGGTTTGTCAGACCTTATCTATCAATATATCTTGACGGATAGAAATGTATGATGTAGCTACATTAAAAACATTTTTTTTTTATTTTGAATGGCCGACTGTCGTGCATAAAGCCATGCTGTATTGTTTATTTTGGTTTAAAATTTTTTGGTTCTATTAAAAGCATCCATAACCGCCAAAAATAGCTGAATTTTTAGCTAAAAAAAAACTTACAGAGAATGTTGTTGGAGAATGATTATAGGAAAAAATTAGTTTTTAAAAGCAAAGTTGGTCTGATGAAGAGCGAAGTTGAAACTTCAAACAATATAATTTGCTGCAAAGCAGTTTCTGCAACATATTTTGGTTGCAAATAAACCAGCTCTTGATATTTTCCTGTTTGTAGAACTCTGAATTGCTAGAACTTTCCTTGATTTCTTTAGACAATTAAAATTGTATATTAATTTTTCTTGATTTAATGGCCAGTAAAAAACAATTGACAGCCTTATAAATTGTTATTTTGTTTTCTTACAAATTGAAACATTGAGACATATAAATTGGTATTTTGTTGGTATTTACAAATAATCATTAGCTTTCATTTTAGCCTTTATACTGCTCTATCCGATGTTGCAGTTGCCTGCTAGTTCCAGTGGCGTCAATAGTGGGGAAGGGGTGCCTATGGCATATCCTTGCATTCTCCCTCCCCCCACATAGATTTCAAACATACCTTTTTTTAAAGCTGTAAAATTCTCTTTGATTGCATTCCTCTAGTCTACCTATTCTGCCATGCTACCTCTACCTCAAAGTTGCCCCCTCGTGGTATTAAAAATAAATCTACTTCCTCCCGATTAGACATGGGGCAGATAATGTCCCATGGCAGATAATTTATGAAAAATAACAAGGAGGTTAGAAGAGGGAGTATGTACTGTTAGTGTCAGACGTGCTTCTTTTAACCGTGATGATGACAGTACCAGTTTTATTTCTTCTAGCCTTTCCACTTTAAGAAAAGTGCTCTAAGTACTATTTTTGGGGTGACATATTTCACTTTGGGGTGGCACTATCAAATCGAATTTTAATGAGAATATATCCATAAAAATTAGCTTTTAAATGAACCCTTAAACAGTTCTGCATGATGTTTCAGGAAATGTTCCACGAAGAAAAAAAGATGTCGCTCAGTGCCACCCACCTAGAAGAGACTTTCTTGTTGTTCAAGGGCGTGGGGACTGTAATTTACCTGAATTTGTTTTTTGACCATGGTAATTGTAATGGTGTAATTTCGTTTAAATCTGAGCCCATTTTTGAAGGATTTTAGGCTCTAAAATTTCATGTAAAGTTATTTTCTAAATAACATTTTACGAATAATATTAATCGAAATAAAATTTTGATCCATCAAAATTTTAAATTTTGATCTAAAATTTTGATCCTCTAAAATTTTGATCCATCAAAATCAGAACTATTAACTTGTCTCCTTTTAAAATGTTCTCCTCTTTTTTATTAATCGAATTAGTCAAATTTTTCTCTGAACGGGTCAGTTGTTAATAATAAAATCATGAATGTTCTTCAATTTTTTCCTCTCTAAAATTACCCTTGAAATCCAAGTTTAAAAGGAATAATTGAAAATTATTGAAAAAAGGAAAAAAAAGTTGATGGAACCAGAAATATTAGAAGAATATGGGTCAAATCAAGAAACAAATTACATAACTTTGCCTTTTATCCCAATTTTGTCACAAAAATTAAGAAGAGAATTAAAAAAACATGATATAAATACAGCATTTAAATCGGGACAAACTATAAGCTTTTTGTTAAATAAAGGGAAAGACAAGGTACCGAGAAATTTGCAAAAGGGAGTATACAAAATTCCATGCTCTTGTGGTAAATTTTATGTGGGAAGAACATAACAGATTTTAGAAAATAGGCTGCAGCAACTTCGTATCGAAGGAATTGTCTTAGGAACTTCGAAAAGGGCTTATCCGATTGAAAATAGAAAGGGCTAATGCCCTTTTTAATAGTCGAAAGTGATTGGAGGGCAACTAGTCCTCCAATCAGCGAGCTGCTGAGACTAAGCCTACGACCGGGAGATTTGTCTTGCCAGTGGGCAAGTCCCCCAAATTCACTTGAATGATTTTCAAGTGTTGGTCGTAAGGGAATATTGTGTATCGAGAGTAAAATGGGTGGATTATAAAGTGCTCAAAAATGAAGGGGGGTGCTATCATAATTTGGCTTCTTTAGATATTCTTTTTCAGTTAGCCTGATCGGTTTTTAGGTACAGTTTGTGACAACAACCGGTTTGAAACCATTTTTATATCTGTTGCCATATTAAGGTTTTCTTCATAAAGGCATATCAGCAGCCAGCATAACATGTAGGTTTAAATTAGAAAAAGAAAATGCAGAGTTTATTTAAGGGTAACATTTTACTCAGGCAGGGAACTCAAGACAAACGTTCTTTAATGCTGCATATATTTGGCGTTGGTTTCAGACAGCATCGGAATTGTCATCGCGGCAACCCTGGGTGGTCATTTATGTGTAAAATACGATGGAAATATATACGATGGATGTTGGTTATTTAAGCCATTTTTCCCAAAAGCCGTACTGAACATCAGTCTTCTTGCTCCATCAAAACTAAACCAAATTTAATTAGTAACTCAAAATGGAGAAGATCCGGGCCGCGAGAAATAATAACAAGAGCACGTTTCTGAATCTTTCCAATTAGGCTTACTTGTCGCTGAGTCAGACTGAAAGGGCCTACCTGGTTAGCACACTCTAAATGAGGTTTAATAAAGGCCCAGTACAGTAAAGGTTTAAAAGTTGATACGAAGAAAGAACAAAATTTTGTCATTATTTTAATATTTGTACGTTACGGTTGCCTTTTTCACCAACTGTATGGTGACTGGTGAGAATGTAATGCTTGAGATCAAACGCTATGTTTATTCCTAACTACTGCTACTAACGACTCACTGCAGCACAAGCCACCTGAGGCCAACACAGCTACGTACGCTCCTCCTACATCCCAATCTATTCAAAGCGTCCGTCTTTACAACCTCCCAAGAAGTTCCAATTTCATTTAAATCTTTCTTTATGACGTCCTACCACCCCAGACGAAGACAACTTTCTTTCTGTTTAGCCCTGAACGATTACCCAAGAAGAACAATGCTCGGAAATCTGTCATCCTTCACCTGCACTATGCACCCGAGCCCTCTCAGCTATCTATTCAATATAGCCCTAGAGGGCGGGATCGAACCATATTTTTGTATAGCCTATTGTTTGAAATACAGTCAGTCAGCCGGGTACCCAGAACAATCCTTAAACAGTTTCTCTGGAAAACATCTAGCAAATCTTCTTCTGCTTTTCGGAGCGCCCATGCTTCAGAGCCATATTTAACCACTGTCATCACTGTAGCTTCTAATATTCTAATCTTGGATTGCAGACTTTTCTTCCTATTCTTCCAAACTTTTTTTAACTGTGACAAAACACCCTGAGCCTTGGCTATTCTAATTTTAACATCTTTTCTAATACTAATAATACTACCATGTTAAGTGAAGCTGTCTACCTGATCAATCTTTTCATTACCCAACGACACCTTTTCATCCTTGTTCCTAGCTTTAGTGACTTAATGTTCTTAACATAAATTTTCAAACATATTCTAGCAGCCTGAACTCGCAAAACCTCAAAAACTTCATTCATTTTGCTCACACTTTCATCTAGGATGATTAAATCATCAGAATAATCTAAGTTCAGGAGACTTTTTCCTCCCCATTCGATTCCATGGTCTCCCATTGCCTTTCCTGTGCTCCTTAAGACAAAGTCCTTCAAAATAATCCTTAATGGGGATAGAACACAACCCTGCTTAATTCCTGATTTGATACAAAACCAGCTGCTAACCTCATTTCCTACCTTAACCGCAGCAGTGTTATTCTCGTACAAAGCACTAATCACTTTAATGTATTTGTATGGATACAATCATTACTAAAGCTCTTCTATCAACAGAATCGAACGCTTGCTCATAATCTATAAAACTGAGGACCAAAGGTGTTTGAAAACTCAGGCACTCCTCAATTATTAGCCTAAGAGTGAAAATTTGGTCGACACATCAGTAGTAAGTTATATAAAGCCACGACCAGTAGGCGGTACATGAAACGGTACAAGATAATAATTTAAATTTGAAAAAGAGCGAATCATGAGGAATCTAGTGCTCATGGAAAAACGTTTGATTCTAGATGACGATTTTCTAGAGCTGTCTATTCAAAGAAAGATATTTTCTCAGGGAATGCTTGTCAATATAATGAAAACTGATTCTCATCATTAGACTTTTCTATGAAGCTTCTACATCGTGGTCCAAATGCATTTACACAATTTATTGATATATTGATCACGACACGGCAAAATGATATTGTGGATATGCTTTTAAACATTAGTTTAGAAATTTAGGACTTTTTCTCATGAGAAAGATGTTGTTCAAGGATGATTTACTCTCTCTCTCTCTCTCTATCCCAGACAACTTTTTGTTGTTGCTAGCTTAGTTTCATTATGGTAGTAATAGTGTCAACACATTAAAGAAATGTTCTCTACATGTCCGCTATGTATGTACAGACTAGTCAGGTGGTCACCAGTTGAGGATTACACAATAATTAATGAGCATGATGAAGAGTGTAGATTTCACAGCCCAAGCACATTTTACAAAGGATATGCTATAAAAATTAAACATTGTAGTTCATGTCTGGAAGAGGTGGATGACTATCATCCTAGAGGATGCATATGCTTCAATTGTCACTATGATAAATCCAATCAATGGGAAAATATATATCCCGATGTGATTGGAAAGAATCTTAACCGTGATTTCTGTTAATTGATACGAGATTGGTATCGTCGTGGTTTTAGATTGTTCTGGGAGGAGGAGCCGGGTCAGCGATTCAACTGTTGGAAAAACAAAAGAATATGGTTTCTACGTCATCGTTGTGAAGACAATGGGTGTTATGATTATATGCCCACTGATTTTTTTTTGGCTGTGACGGAATGTGACTCGACACTTGAGGACACTGTTTTTGACATTACTTAAAATAAGCAAATTGAAACATGTGAATTCTATAAAATAAATAAGAATAGTACCATTAACTGTACAAAGAGATATGACAAGATTGAAGTTACACTCTACTGTAGAAAATGTGACCCTGACATTGCAGTACATCAGGATCAGTACACTCTGAATTCAGATTATCTACATGCACTAGCTGTTGTCGACAAATATCTATACCTAGTAGAAGATGAAATCTAAAGAGTGGAAAAGTCGTTTTATCATGTATATAAATTTTTTCATTTATTAATAAACAATTTCACATACATTTTTAGAACATTTTATTCCTAGGGAACTAAAATCAATATTTAATAACCTTGTAAGTATATTTTCCACAAAAAAGTCGTTCAATCGAGGTAAGTCAACGTCGATGCCAAGAAACTGTTTCTAGGTATAGCAACGGCATCTAAACATCAAAAAGAGTAGAACATGATAGCCAATTGTCTTAGTCGTTAAATCATTTACTCTTGGTTGATTTTCAATAATAGTTTTCCCACTGTTTTCAATAAAGTTGCTAAGTTATGGCGCGTAGCATTTATACGTTAGACCAAGAGGAACAAAAATTCAATATTCTTCGCTGTTTGAAAGATGCATAGCCATTGGCCCGTCTTCAAAGTCGATGGACAGCTATTAACAATGATTAAGGTATTGTTAACACTTGGAATTTTTTTCAATCAAGGCCGAAGGTATGCAATAGGAGCTTTACAGGGACATGTATGGGTTCATACTAAAAACGTTGATTATTTGGTTTGTGTTCATGGTGCTAGGTCTAGTAGAACACTGCCGTCGGGTGTGATTTCCCAATAGGTTTCAAATTGACTCAGTGATATTACCGTGATACTCTCAGTCAAAGCATCGGCAAATGTATAAATTATTTCATCAGATACGCCAGCACTCATAAACGATCCTTTTGAAATTCTTCTAACAACACCGATTCTCAAGGTAAAAATTTGAATCAAACACTTAGGATGTCGAGTGTCCTTACTAAAAAACTACTGCATTAAAAAATAAATTAAATTTATCATACAACCTAAATTATTTCATCAGATATGCCAGTACTCATAAACAATCTTTTGAAATTCTGCTAACAACATCGATGCTCAAGGTAAAAGTTTGAATCAAGTACTCTAAGACACCCCGCTCCCATCCCTCCTTTTTTTTAGAGCTATGATCGCGATGAATGGTACCTGTTATCAGACAAAAATGCCAATTGCCCCAAAAAAAAAAAAAAAAAAGTAGCGCACGCCATGCTGAATGTGCTTTCAAAAACCCATCTGGTCGAAAAAATGTTTGTTATCGTTAAGGATTTCCAAATATGTAAGAAAATTATGGAAAATACAATTCTCTGATTCAAATCTGAAACTTTAGTCTATTTTCAGATCGAAAAATAAAACCATTTCTATAAAATCTGAGCTAATAAGGGTTTTTGGCCGTAAACTCTAGTTTCTTGTTAGAAAATTATGGAAAATACAATTTTCTGGTTCAAATCTGAAACTTTAGTCTATTTTCAGATCGATAAATAAAACTATTTCTATAAAATCTGAGCTAATAAGGGTTTTTGGCCGTAAAATCTAGTTTTTGTAAGAAAATTATGGAAAAATACAATTCTCTGGTTCAAATCTGAAACTTAAGTCTATTTTCGGATCGAAAAATAAAACTATTTCTATAAAATCTGAGCTAACAAGGGTTTTTGGCCGTAAACTCGTTTTTTGTAAGAAAATTATGGAAAATACAAGAAAATTATGGAAAATACAATTCTCTGGTTCAAATCTGAAACTTTAGTCTATTTTCTGATCGAAAAATAAAACTATTTCTATAAAATCTGAAGTAATAAGGGTTTTTGGCCGTAAAATCTAGTTTTTTTTTGTAAGGAAATTATAGAAAATACATTTCTCTGGTTCAAATCTGAATCTTTAAATACCTTGTTCTTTATATTAGACTTTGACTTTCATCCCAATCAAATTAAAAATAAGCATTTTCAACTAGAAATATGGAGCATCGTTAAAAACTAAGACGAATGGAAATTATCCCGTATATGACGTTAGCTACCCCCTCCGAAATACCTTATTCTTTATGTTAGACTTTGACTTTTCATCCCAATTAAATTAAAAAATAAGCATTTTCAACTAGAAATATGGAGCATCGTTAAAAACTAAGTTGAATGGAAATTATCCCATATGTGAAGTGAGCTGCCCCCTCCGAAATACCTTGTTCTTTATGTTAGACTTTTTATCCCAATCAAATCAAAAAATAAGCATTTTCAACCAGAAATAAGGAGCATCGTTAAAAACTAAGACGAATGGAAATTATCCCGTATATGAAGTGAGCTACCCCCTCCGAAATACCTTGTTCTTTATGTTAGACGTTGACTTTTTATCCCAATTAAATTAAAAATAATCATTTTAAAATAGAAATATGGAGCATCTTTAAAAACTAAGACGAATGGAAATTACCCAGTATATTAAGTTAGCTACCCCCTCCGAAATACCTTGTTCTTCATGTTAGACTTTGACTTTTCATCCCAATTAAATAAAAAAATAAGCATTTTCAACTAGAAATAAGGAGCATCGTTAAAAACCAAGACGAATGGAAATTATCCCGTATATGAAGTGAGCTACCCCCTTCCAAAATACCTTGTTCTTTATGTTAGACTTTGACTTTTCATCACAATTAAATTTAAAAATAAGCATTTTGAACGAGAAATAAGGAGCCTTCCTAAAAACTAAGACCAATGCAAATTATCCCTTACATGAATTGAGCTACCCCCTTCAAAATACCTTGTTCTTTATGTTAGACTTTGACTTTTCATCCCAATTTAATTTAAAAATAAGCATTTTCAACCAGAAATAATGAGCATCCTTAAAAACTAAGACGAATGCAAATTATCCCGTATATGAAGTGAGCTACCCCCTCCGAAATACCTTGTTCTTGATGTTAGACTTTGACTTTTCATCACAATTAAATTAAAAATATAAAACCTTGAGAATATTAAGCCTTTTAGAAGAAAAACAAAAATCTTTAGTCATCAAGAAATTTCAACGAGCATCCGGTTTCAGAATTCCTATCAAGTCGAACAAACAAACAAAAACTAAAACAACTATAACAAAAAAAAACCATAATTTTAAACAGTTTATGGGAAACAAAGTGAAAGTACGGTGTAACTAGTCCCGAAAGTAACCATAACTCTAAAAACAGAATTTTAATAATTATAGATACATGAAAATGATTGGCTTTATGTGCTGATTTCAAATACATAAATTTTCTTAGGTTTAATGTTATCTGTCAAAAGCTAAAACCTTGAGAATATTAAGCCTTTTAGAAGAAAAACAAAAATCTTTAGTCATCATAAAATTTCAACGACCATCGGGTTTCAGAATTCCTATCAAGTCGAACAAACATAAAAAATGCAGATTCGATATACTATTGAATTTTAATATTAAATATATGTTTCAAAAATTATCCTCATGTTAGGTTAATATATTTCACTTCCTTGACGAAAATAACATCTTGATTAATATTTTCGGTAAAAGTTATGACTCGCTTCATCTCGATAGATACACTGTTGGTCTTCTTTTCTTCTTGAATTGCCGGGGTTCTTAACACAACAATCCTCTCCGACTCTAATGGGTCCAAGCGTGATTTTAAGCCACGTCGAATAGCAGGGATATCAGCCAAGGTGACAATAAGCAGTTCTTTACTCTTAAATTAAGGAATATGAATAAGTCAATGAATTCAAAGAATCCATATTTGCGAAAAAAAAAACAATTCACAAATCGTATGTTAAATAATTGGAATCTCCAGCACTATTCTTTTAATTAACGATTTTAATAACAACTTTAATCTATATTTTCAACATGTCTTGAAACAGACAAAGACATGTGTTACTAATCTCGGTGATAACACGAGTGTCCCAAATCCGTTTTTCCAAAACTAACCGTTTTCTTATAACACATCTGGTTCTATTTAGATCGGGAAAAAAAAAGAACAATTGTGAAAAGAGACATTTTGAACGAGATAATTATTTCAAAACAATTACAATCGTAAACAAAGGACGGGGGAGGAGGGATTTTATTTACATAATGGAAAAAAAGCTTACTTTGCGTTTTCTAGCGTGTATACTCATACTATTGTATGGTTTGTATTCTTGGAGGGGAGGGGGCTAAGTCCCCCTGAAATTTGAATTTACTGGTAAAACGATTTTTATCTGGAAATAAATTAAAAAATTCAGTAAGCTGTACTCACATTGACAATTGACGGATTCATTGTTTCAAAGTTAATAATATTCAATGTATTATCTAGAATATATCAAATCATAATGAAAATTAAATCGTATGTTATTAACATTTTATACAAGATCTCAAGGACGAATTGTTATGCAAAGGTAAAATCATATTTAAGCGACTCTCTGATTGGCCCCCTAAAAAATGGATGTTGGCTCGAAAAACACTCTGGTTGAAAAACTTAGAGTTGGAACACACTTGTGTGGGGAATCCCCGTTCATACTGCTATCTTTTTTTGCAATGTTTAGGAACAGGTGGGGAATCCCCGCTCGCTTGGAAAGGTACCAACAGGACATAAGCAAATAGAATATAGTTTCATAATGTGTTTTTTTTTCTTTTTTTTATCACTTTGTTTGGAAAGGTGCCAACGGGGCATAAGCAAATAGCACGTAGTTTCATAACGTGTCTAATCACTCTCAGAGTGTCCTTAAAGTAAAACTGGAAGGAACTTGGAATAGAATGGAAAAGGGACTAGACCATTAGAATTACATGAAAGGGAACAAACACCCTTAGAATAATTTGGGAGATAACATTAACTCTCAAAATGAAACTGGAGAGAATATAAGCCCCTGGAACAGAGTGAGAAGGAACATAAGCCCGCACAATAGCATGGGAGGGAACATGAACACTTATAATAGCATTGGAGGGAACATAAGCCCTTATAATAGCATAGGAAGGAACATAAGCTCCTAGAATAGCATGGGGGGAACATAAACCCTTAGAAATAGCATGGGAGGGAACATAAGTCCTTATAATAGCATAGGAGGGAACTTAAGCTCCTAGAATAGCATGGGAGTGAACATAAACCCTTAAAATAACATAGGAGGGAACATAAACCCTTAGAATAGCATGGGAGGGAATATAAGCCCTGAGAATAGTATGGGAGGGAACATAAACTCCTGGAATAGCATAGGAAGGAAAGTAAGCCAAGCAAATAGCACAGGAAGGAACATAAGCCAAGCAAAATGGAATGTACTACTCTACTGAAGTTCGATGTGAAAGATTTCAATTCCTCGTTAAATTTGACAGCTTTTTCTTACCATTAGCAATTGGCAATTTATGTCGCATAAAAAATCGCTCTCACACAAAAAAAATACAAAACAAAAGATTTCAAGCCTTCCCTGTTAATGTCCCGTAAGCATGAGACGTTGATATATCCACATTAGGCTATAAGAAACGAAAAGTTGATTTGCCTCCCTCACAAAACTTTTCCCGTAAGTTTCAGACTGATAACTGATCGTGAGACAAAACAGGGGAGACTGACCGAAACTAAGATTTTCGGAATGCCCATTCCGAAAAACAAAATTCTTTCCTCATCTTTATCTGAATTCTTTTATCCTTTATTGTATTTCTAACATTAATTCTACTTTTCTCCTATTACATAGGCAGATTCTCAGTCATTGAGATTTATTGTTAGATTCATTATTTTTATTAATGTAGTCATTGTTGCTACAACACGCCATACAGTACATATTGTGACTGAATGCGGACAAGTAAAACAAAAAACTTGTTAAATATACGTGTATTTCATTTTGATTCGTAGTACTGATACAGCTCAGTTGTATTCTGTTTGAGGAAGTAGTGTCACCGTAGTGTTTGGTGATATTTTGATTAATCGATAAATCCATAGTTTTACTTTCGATATTCGGTGTATCGGTATCGGTATATCGGATCATTTTTTTCCATCTCATGGAAATGCTGAAGTTCAGGAAACGCAAATGTTAAATAATTGGTGTTTTCTATAAATTTTTTCAAAATCAAAATAACGTAAAATCAAACAATACAAATAAACTTCGATAAAATAAATGAATTTAGTAAAAACCCAGATTTGGAATTCCTTGGGCTCCGGAAAAGAGAAAAATAAACTCCCGGCTATTCAAAAGGATCATTATGTCAATATTTGTCGCATCAGGTTTTAGTTTTTTGGTGCAAATATTGTCAATAGAGATTTGAACCTGGCTGTAGAAAGACCCCTATTGACCCCACGATTCACCCCTGCTGCCATCTACAATTTAGTCTAATGCTGACATTTTCCGAGTACTTGATTGCGTAATCGATTGGGAATTTGGAACACCTGTGCTGTCAGTCATTAATCAAATTGTTTCCGGGCAAAGTTTATTAATGTCTGACAGGTGCTGTCAATCATTAATTAAATTGTTTCCAGGCGAAGTCTATTAATGTCTTTGATGTATTTCCAAGGAGAATTGTTTTTGGAAGTTTATTAATGTCTTTGGAGTTCTTCCAAGAGAATTGTTTCCGAGCGAATGTTTTGATCTTAGAGACGAAGAGAATTACGCGGGAAAGTTTTAATGTCTGACAGATGATGTCATGGTTGATTGATTTGTCAAGAAAGGGGAATTAATTTGTTTTTTCTAAGGGGAATTATTGATTAACGAAATGATTTCTTAGTAATTTGAAATGTGACAGCGCAGGGATGCCAAAAAAAAGGAACACGCAGAAATTACGTTTAGGGTTATTGATTCACGAAAGGGTTTCTTAGTAATTTGAAATGTGACAGCGCAGGGATGCCAAAAACAAAAGGAACAGACAAAAATTACGTATAGGGATTATTTGGGCGAAACCGTTTTAGACATTTTAGAGAATAATTTCGGCGAAACAGTTAGAGACATTTTAAAAGATGATTTTAGAAAAGGTTTTAGAAGAGAATTTGAGGGTGAAACTCTGTGGTCGTTATAATACACAAGTTCCGTGTGAACAGTGTCGTGAGGTCCTCTACCCCAACCCCAAAGGGCCCTCATACCCCACCCCAACCCCGAAGTAAGCCCCCGGTCCTCAAAGGTCCCCCGGTTTCCTAGTAATTTCAAATGTGAGGTTATTTAAGGTTTCTAATGGCTAGTTTATTATTGTTTAGGTTTGCTTTGGTTATGTTCTTTTCAAAGGGCATTTCAGAACAAGTTCTTTTCTTAATGTCCTTCCTAAACACATTTTACAAATTGAAGTACCAATCCTTTACACCCACAACTTTACTATACAGCTTTTTGAATGCTCCAACACCAAGTAATACTTTTCAAAGGGCATTTCAGAACCAGTTCTTTTCATAATGTCCATCCTAAACCCATTTTACAAGTTGAAGTAGCCATCCTTTTCACCCAAAACTTTACTATACTGCTTTTTTGAATGCTCCAACACCAAGAAATACTTTTCAAAAGGGATTTCAGAACCAGTTATTTTCATATTGTCCATCCCAAACCCATTTTGCAAGTTGAAGCAACCTTCCTTTACACCCACAGCTCTACTTTACAGCTTATTTAATGCGCCAACACTAAGAAATACTTTTCAAAGGGCATTTGAAGTAGTCATCCTTTTCACCCACAACTTTACTATACTGCTTTTTTGAATGCTCAAACACCAAGCAATACTTTTCAAAGGGCATTTCAGAACCAATTCTTTTCATAATGTCCATCCTAAACCCATTTTACAAATTGAAGTACCCATCCTTTACACACACAACTTTACTTCACAGCTTTTTGAATGATCCAACACCAAGCAATACTTTTCAAAGAGCATTTGAAGTACCCATCCTTTTTACACACAACTTTACTTTACAGCTTTTTGAATGCACTAACACCAAGCAATACTTTTCAAAAGGCATTTCAGAGCAAGTTTCTTTCTAAATGTCCCTTCTAAACCCATTTTACAAGTTGAAGCATCCTTCCTTTTCACCCACAACTTTACAGCTTTTTGGATACCTCAACACCAACAAATACCTTTCAAAAGGCATTTCAGAGCAACATCTTTTCTTAATGTCCCTTCTTAACCTAGTGTCCAACTTGTGATGTAATTCCTTTTCGCACAATAAGTTTCTTTAGAATCTCTTCGTATATCTCAACACCAATAAATACCTTTCAAAAGGTATTTCAGAGCCCGTTCCTTTCTAAATTTCACTTCTCTAATAATATCACAAATTCAAGCATCCATCCTTTTCATCCCAACCTTTACTTTACATTTTTTTGGATACCTCAACACCAAGAAATACATTTCAAAAAGCATTTCAGAGCAACTTCTTTTCTTAATGTCCCTTCTAAACCCATTTTCGAACTTGAAGTTCCAATCCTATTCACCCACAACTTTACTTTACAGTTTTTGGATACCTCAACACCCAGAAATACTTTTCAAAAGACATTTCAGAGCAAGTTCTTTACGTAATGTCCCTCCTAAACCCATTTTCCAACTTGAAGCATCCATCCTTTTCACCCACAACTTTACATTACAGCTTTTTGGTTCTTTTGAATACGCTCAATACCAAGAAATACTTTTCAAAGACATTTCAGAACAAGTTGTTTTCATAATGTCCCTGCTAAACCCATTTTACAAGTTGAAGTACTCATCCTTTTCACCCACAACTTTACTTTACAGCTTTTTGGATACCTCAACACCAAGAAATACCTTTCAAAAAGCATTTGAGAGCAACTTCTTTTCTTAATGTTCCTTCTAAACCCATTTTCCAACTTGAACTACTCAATTCTTTTCACCCCCAACTTTACTTTAGAGCTTTTTGGATACCTCAACACCAAGAAATACCTTTCAAAAGACATTTCAGAGCAATTTCCTTTCTTAATGTCCCTCCTAAATCTATTTTCCAAGTTGAAAAATTAATCATTGTCACCCACAAATTTACTTTACAGCTTTTTGGATACCTCAACACCATGAAATACCTTTCAAAAGGCGTGTCCGAGCAAGTTCCTTTCTTAATGTCACTTCTAAACCCATTTTACAACTTGAAGTACCCATCCTTTTCACCCACAACTTTACTTTAGAGATTTTTGGATACCTCAACACCAAGATATACTTTTCGAAAGACATTTCAGAGCAAGTTTCTTTCTTAATGTCCCTCCTAAACCTATTTTACAAGTTGAAGAATCCTTCCTTTTCACCCACAACTTTACTTAACAGCTTTTTCGGATACCTCAACACCAAGAAATGCTTTTCAAAAGACTTTTCAGAGCAAGTTTCTTTCTTTATGTCCCTTCTAAACCCATTTTACAACTTGAAGCATCCATCCTTTTCACCCACAACTTTACATTACAGCTTTTTGGATACCTCAATACCAAGAAATACTTTTCAAAAGGCATTTCAGAGCAAGTTCCTTTCTTAATGTCCCTTCTAAACCCATTTTCCAACTTGAAGTACTCATCCTTTTCACCCACAACTTTACTTTACAGCTTTTTCGGATACCTCAACACCAACAAATGCCTTTCAAAAGGCATTTCAGAGCAAGTTCCTTTCTTAATATCCCTCCTAAACCCATTTTACAAGTTAAAGCATTCATCCTTTTCACCCACAACTTTACTTTACAGCTATTTGGATACCTCAACACCAAGAAATACCTTTCAAAAGGCATTTCAGAGCAACTTCTTTACTTAATGTCCCTTCTAAACCTATTTTCCAACTTGAAGTACCAATCCTTTTCA